>NW_022727758.1:29269-78695 GCF_011630105.1 Anneissia japonica
ACCGCATTGTGCGAGATGCGAAGTACAAAAAGTAATCTCATTAGAGAGGGTGCTCTTTATTGACTGTATAAAGTATACATAAAAGCGAGAGTATTCCAGTGGATGCGATCTACAACCTCTGAATTTGCCTAGTAACGATGAATTCGTCGAGAAAATGGTAATATTTTATGAGAAATAGTCTGTATTCCTCATTTTTTGAGAAATAGTCTGTATTTCTCTTTTTTTTTTATTCTTTTGCGTAAAACTAAAATTCATGCCAATATTTTTCCATGATTTATAATAATTGGAGTAATGCAAATGCATATTCTCTAAATAAAGTCATTTTTAGTGAAATTTTGCAGGGAATGGGGATTTAAGAAGGTAAAAATGTCCGATAAAAACAAATTTGTGTACAGCCTAGAGTGGGATCAGAATGCTTAGAAGCTGTCCCTTGTAGGCCTAGGCCCCCTCAGACTTAGCTGCATAAGCCTGTAGGCCTAGCCTAGGCCAGTGTAAGTAGAACCAGTGCAAATATATAGGAATTTGGGTCAACCCCGATTTTACGAATACCCGAATTTACGAACGGCTCTGGGCCCGTGCCGTACGTAAATGAGGGGTTCTACTGTACTATAGTATAATACATACTCCAAGTATCGAAATGCACGCCATTGTCTCAGGATTCAATATTTCAACATTAATTATGTCATCATCGAGATTCCTGATGATGACATAATTACTGTCGAAATATTGCTATACTTGGAGTATGTAATATATACTATCTTATCTGAGATTAATCGGTGGAACTTTCGGTTTTTTTGGAGTACTATTCTACGTATAGTTATTGTTTGAACAGAAATTGCACAAATGTGAAGGGGAGGAAATTGTGTATTCTGATGTGGAGATTCAGTCATCTTCTTGGTGGAGCTGAGGTGGGTGTGGATTCCTTCAGGAACTTTAGACTTCCTGACAAAATTTAGGCACAACCTTAGGGCCAATATACTATACTGCCTCTATTACACTGCCTTCATCAGAGCTTTCAAGAACTTGTTCTTTGTTGATGTCTTTTGTTACTGTATGTCTTACATTGAATATATTGTTCCTGCTAGAAATTTCGACAATATATGACAATAAATAAACCGTGAACATTTATATTATTCATTTTCATTCATTCATTTATTCTTTCATTCATTCTTTCATTCATTCTTTAAGATACATGCACTTTCTTTAATTAATTACGGATTTTGAAAGTGGTACAGTTACAAAAATAAACATCAAAATAGAAGAAAAACAACACACAAGTCAAAGTCAAAAGAAAATTCTATGTAAACCTTAGAAATTATTAGAATTTTAGAATGAAATTACAAAATGCCATTAAGCTGTTATAGCATTCATAGTATATGGACCCAGCCACTAGTGATAAAAATGTGCATTTTAACTGCTAAAAAAGCGAAAGGTATCAAGTATAATTTGAGGATAGAGAGGTAGAAAAGGAGTGATTTACCAGGTATGGTGGATGACCTTATTAAAAGAAAATGAATACTTAGAAAAGCAACTCATTGTAAAAATATGTCTGAGAACTTAGCTTTGTAATTGAAGTTATAGTTTGTTGAACAAGTAAAATAACAATGTAAACAACTCACTTCCCCTCCCATAGTCTGCAAAGAATTTCTTTTGAAATAATTTTGTCAGGTCGTTTCAGTGAGAATATTGAATTTTAATTTAGAAATGGGGTAAATTTTTCTTATTCAATTAAACTTGTTGTGGTTTTGCAAAAGAAAGTTAAGGTTCTTTTATCAAAGACCTAGTTTTGTATTCAATACTTAAATAAGGTAAGTATGGGTAGGACTACTTTATACATAACCATACCACTTTGTGAGTGTCAATAATGTTTTCCAATATCATAGATCACTTGATAATGTACTCACCCATGATTGACAGGTCCCATTATTTGAACCCCTCTTTCAACAGTGGTTTAACCCAGTGACATTTGCATGACATAAGTGAGTGTTTATTCTGATTGGAGCATTTCCTGGAGTATGAGTCATCAGGTAAGTTTGCACTCTTTACTGAGGTCATGACCTGTTGATGCACACCCTCTGCTGTACTGCTGTACCCTTTTGTACAAACTCATTACCCAACAGTTGGAACAAGTTTCACCATCGTCATCCACCGTGCTTTGGAAACTTTTACGCAATCACCCTGTGACACTCCTCCTATTCTTTTTCTTGCTCCCAAGTGTTTCTTGGATTTGCTAGCGGGAACTTTGAAAAAGTATTTTTATTCCATGTACAAGTGGATCTTTGTTTCTTGCATTAATACCTATGTAGGACGTCTGCCAGTGTCAAAATGAAGGTAAGGATTAAAAAGATAATCGTTAACAAGCATACACACTGTTGTTCATAAGCAGGGCTTACAATACTGTGGTTACATCACAAGTTAGTAAGAACCATTGAATAGCCATTGGTAGATGTCATGTGTTGGCATAATAGATGAAGATGATAGATAAGTTAATTAATTAATTGTTTATTAGGTTTAATAAAACATATTAGAGCGTTATAACCAGGTTTACAATTAGGCAGAGGATATTTTTAGTGCAACAATATACAACCTTTTGGTAAATTAGGCAAAAGTACAACATTCTAATTGATTAATTCATATGGTGAAGAACAATCTGTCATTTTGACCACTATTAATACCACTATTAAACTGGTTGCTGTATGATGACAACAATCATTGAGGCTACTGTAGTATTAAGTAGTAGCAGCATTGCTACATGTGAAGTGTTTGCTACAGTAGATAGATAATGTATAAATAGAACTTAATTAGGGATGAATAATTGTTTATTATGTTCAATACAAACATGTTGGGGTGTTATTAAACCAAGACAAATGATATTTGTCTTGATAGTACAACAACACACTCTATCTCTTTTATGGCCTTTTTGCAAAGTAGGCTATAAACTTTCTAATTGATTGTGTATGGTAAAAAACAATGCAATTCTCCTACCACTAGCTTGCTGTATGATGATGATAACGAAAACAGTTGAGGCTATAGTTATAAATGCAAACCCAATTAGGATCCAGGCACTCATAATGACCTCAGTCTGGTAGGTATTATTAAGATGTAGGGATGCAAAATGTTGTGCCTAATCATGTAGGAATAAGTTTCTTATTCCTCCGTGGAGTGTATCTTGTGAAAAAAAATTATACTTTACTCTATAAAATTTTCCTGAATAAACCTGAGACAACTACAGAACTACAATTTTGGATCAAGTTAATTGATATCCTGAGTTAACATATTATTGGAGGGACTCAAATTTTACAAATTTGCAGACACATATTGTAGCATACTGTAGGCCTTCAAAGTACAAGTAAAATTGCATTCTTGCATGTTGAGTATTTATGCAGCTACATCAAGATCAAAGTGCTAACAAAAATTAGAGTTTGCAAATAAAAATATTCAAATTCCAAAACTAAGTATTGTATATCCAGGAAGGTATTAGCCTGGTGTGTGTACATCTGTAGTACTGTATAGTATATTTTGTTCTGTTTTCATTTTATTAATAAATTTAATTTTTATAAACATCGAGGGAAATGATGATAAATTGCATCTATCAGATGGCTTCAGTTTTTATCTTATCTTTTACATAGATGGTTTCCTGTGTAATGCACAGGATTAAACCTGTTTATGACGTAGGGCATACAGCAGTAACATCATGGTTATTAGTTCAGAGAGGTGTTTATTCCCATAGGCCTGCTCAGATAGCCAATACCAGAAGTTTAGTGGTTGCTATGTCATAAAGATAAAAGACAAGCTCTTCAGGTGATTAAGTCAATTTCTTTTGTTAGGCAAGACATTGTGCAAATTTATATTGCCACCGGATCTTGGACATTGAACTTAAATGATCAAGGGGAAATTGATAGTGACAATGACCCCCTAAACTTATACACAAATACCGTAAAAGCTTGAATAGAAGCCCTATGGGCTCAATCTCGAGAGGTCCTTCTCAAATTTAAGCCCCTCTTTAGTTTGCAAAAGTAGCGTCAAAAAGATACCCATCCAGCATAGCATGGGCTTTTATACTGTACACTCTACATGAATTTCAAAGAAACAAAATAAATTAAAGACATGCTTAGTTTATTACAATAATTTAGGTGATTTAATGCCAGTTAATACACTCCATGATACAGATTGATGTTATACAGTAGTGGCCCTGTTTATTGTTTTATAGTAGTAATTCCCAAAATTTACAGCATTCATTTTAAAACGAAGCACCCTCCATCCTTCTCAAAAGTAGCCATCTCGAAAAAAAGACGAAGCCCCCTCCATACTTTTCAAAAGTAGCCATCTCGAAAAAAAAGAAGTATATGATCTGCTCATGTGCACTTTCATTACCAAGTTTTATACTACCAACTTGATACACCACATTTTCCAAATTTTATATTTAAAATTCTTTACATGAAAAACTATATTTCAAAAATGCCTTTCTTTCTATGAAAAATGGCCAATATTGCAAAAGTACATGATAGAAGATCTTTTAACTCATTTACTTAGAACTGTGTTAATTGCAATTTTACTCTTTCAGTGTTCTCCACATTGTTTTCCCAGGTCTCTTAAACTTATATTCTTAGATGTAATGATAATGTACCAGTTCAAGATTTTTAAAATTCACTGAGCTGAATTTATGTATAGTAGGCCCTTGCTATTACTGTAGAACCTATGTCGGGCTATTTTTACCACTGGTGTAATTTTACGGTGTCTGAGCTACAGTATAATCTGATTACGTAGTTTTCACCTAGCGCCAGGCCAGCATATCTGAAATTCCACAGTTTAAAGAAAATCCTACAGGTTTGGCGCCATTGTATTCTTATAGGGTATTCACAAAAGCTTGTTTATTATAGTTTTACGTCCTTAACAAGCAATTAGTTTGTTAACATGTTTAGCCGAAAGAATAATAAATTTCTAGAAAATGTGTCACATTTTGATGGTAGCATTAAATTAAAATCTGAACATGATCGTTAGTTGGTTTTTTTTTTTTAATTGCATTTTCACAGTTTAAACAGCTTACTATAATGTTGTTAGGCCCTCGCCCCTGTTCACCCAGGGGCTGTGCCAGAGATTTCCCGATGGTTCTGTCCAGGTACTCCCACAAGGGGTCGGAGGTCCTTGACAAGAGGTCCAACATGCCTGACAATGGGTCCACCTGCATCAGTTCCAATGTGGTTAAAACCAAAAGCACTCTCTGACTGTAAAAATATTGTTTAAAGCAGTGTTCTTCCCAGACACAAATGATTTTGCCTCTTTCCCAATTGTAAGTCGATCCAGCCTTTTCCAAGGATGTCCTTCTGTAATTCCCCCAAATTAGGGTCCTCAATTCCTGCCGGTGCCAACAATGTGCTTGAGTTTTTTTAGGGGTGGGGGGAGTTTAAGATCACAAGTTTACCGACCATTTTTTGTAGCAACATTTTGGACTTGTGCATTATTCCTCTACTTCTGCTTACAGTATCTGATTTCATTACAAACTGTGTTACTTGCAATGACCTGATCTAAACACCTCAACATGTACTATATAAACAATTTTAATTATTTTCATACTGATAGTTGTTAATAAGCTGTTAACCTGCATTCCTTCAAAATCGGTGCATTTGACCCTTACCATTTGTTTCTTTTTTGACTTTGTAAAAATAATAATCTGTACCTCACCAGGGATTTATGTCTGCACATGTCATTCATTAACACTGAATATTCAGTTACAAAACTTGCTATATTAAATGAAATATGCATATTTGCTAGGGTTTTTTCAACTAGTAAGTAATACAGTAAATAGTTGAAACGTTATTAATGTTAACATACCATATTTATTCAAATAAATGCCCTGGGGATTTAGTGTTGAGAAGGGTTTTTGAGGGGGGAGTTTCTTTGGTTTTTTTGTGTTTAAAATGAATACGTACAGACTAAATGTCCCTTAATTTCACTCTAAATGTGGAATTACTCTACAACACATACTGTACAGTAAGCAGTTACTGTACCATCAAAGTGTGCTATTGCGTGATCATAATGAATAAAATTGATCCCAACCAGGTTAGAAAAATGTACAGTAATTCTACTGTAGTAGCAAATTAATAGACTGTTGAGAATGGTGCTGCTTCCATTTTATCTTGTTTACAGTCATTCAGGGAGTTGGGTGTTTATTTGAGGGAAATATAACTCCCTGGGACATTTATTTGAGGAAGGTGTTTACCTCAAATGAGGCTTTAGAGCAGCGTTTATTCAAAGTGGGGCGTTTAGTCGAATAAATACGATGATTAATGTATTCTTTCCAGAGCTAACGAACCCTGACCTATCTGTTAAACTGTTAAAAATATTTTTTTTCAAGGTTGGAATTCACAAGGAATCCAGAATGTAGCTTTGAATTTTAGGCCTTGGGGTTTTTTGGCAGAAGTGATGATACTTAAATAAAAGCGAAATCGAAGCAACATGTAGAATAAAATGGCCTTGTCAATTTTTGACATTCATACTACAGTATTTGTACCTTATAGTGCACATCCTATTGGTACAAGAAGAATTCATTGTAATTTGTATGTTGATTGTTATGGGCTGCTCTTCTTTGGCGTGGGTGTTGCTTCTACAGTAGTAAATAAGCCTTGAATTTTACAGTACAGTATTGTTGAAGTTCTACAATGCTGCTTCTAAAAATTCTTAATCCTAAACTTCGTATTGTATGGCTAAGTAAACATTCAGACAAATTGGAACAAATAGTGTTTAAACATTGGTGGATTTTTTTCTGTGTATTACTTTTATATACAATTTATTAATAAAGAAGATATTAACATGAATAGCCATTATGTTCATCTATGAACACTTAGGCCACTATATTTCTCAAATAATTGGTCCATTGTAGTGTTTATTATATTAATCTTTAGCAAGGTTGACTAAATTGAATATTGTTATTGTGGTACTGTATGATTGAGCCGGTACCATTGGCCTACTATATCACTGTCCTGTCAGATACAATATTAAGTTAATTCTGCCTTTATTTTGTATCAAGGAATAGACAACTTAATGTAACTAAAATAAAGGTACATTAAAGGATAAGGGTACTAGTACAGGTATGCAAAAATAAGTTACCTGTAACATTATCATATTATTGCATTGTGGTAAGTGTATACAGTACCCCCCATCATTTCATCAAACTATGTCCTACAATTTTTTTTACATAGAATTAGCTAGAAATAAAACTAAAACTACTATAGAAATTTAGATGTTCAATACTGATTAAAACCAAGATTAAAAATAGTAGTTTCATTGTGAAATATGTTGTAAGAAAGTAGTGACTGGTCATTGGTCACTCAAGAAAAGACATCCTGAAAGTGAAATATCCTAGTAATGACTCATTACTAACCTGACCCCTAATCTAAATGACTGTCTATATACAGATACTGTAAATTGAAAGTATTTTCAATGATTTTTAAAACTTTCAATTGCTTTAATACACAGGTGGACAAAGTGTAGCTTGCGGCCCACATGTAACATGTCGGTGATTTAGTTGCGGCCCGTGAAAATAAATTAATACCCCATAGGTATAGTACAGATGTGCCATCTTTGGCTAGAAAGTCCATCACTGTATTTTTACAGTCTGATACCGATCATCTACAGTAATGTACAGTAATATTAAAACTGAGAATAAAACAGTATTGAAACTGCATGAAAGTTTTAGGAAGTGTGCTGGAAACATCAAAGTTTAGGTGCAGCCCTCTTTTATCCCCCCCCCCCCTTGCACCCCTGCATTAATATTTTCTAGGCTTAAAAATTAGACTTCCACAGACCATGAGACCTTATCTTGAACTCCCAATGTGTTAATTGAATCCTTATGGGCTCCTGGATCTCACCTTGAAGGATACTATGGTTAAATGTAGGCTGGAACATTGCAGGGCAATTTTACAAATTGAACTACATGACCCATTAAATATACAGTTTGTATTACAGTAATTTTTTTTTTTTTTTTTTTTTTTTGGGGCATATTTTACAGTACTTCATGATGATATTCAAAAGTTACCTTTAGGCCAAATACAATTACTGTAACTGTTAGTTTTACGTCCAGGATTTGGAATTATTTTTAGTGAGGGTACTATTTGCTATTTCTATCAAACTTTTCGCTGGTAAACAGACTGGTTAATAAAAGAAAGTTAAAAAAAATCAATCTTTGTAATGTATTCTGCCATTACTGGTACAGTATGTATCCAACTCTTATTATTTTTATTTCCCTTGGAAAAATGATGAAATTTTTTTTTATATAGCAAATAATACATTTTTTCATGAGGCTCCAAAATTTGTTGAGAGCAGGGACCCGCAACTAGCAATGAATTTTGGCAATTAATTTACAGAGAATTTCCTTTAATGATAATTTACCCTGTTTAAAAAAACAACCTGATAAAGTGGTCAAATGGTTTAGTTAAGTTGATATTTGTAGAGGGTTGGTCTTTCCAAATAAAATTTGTATTAGGCCCTATAAAAATAGTTTATCACCCTATCTGGGCAGGAAAAGTGATGAGGGAAGGAGGCATTTTTTTTTTTTTTTTTTGTATTTTGCTAAAGCCAAATATCACCCTTGGGTTGTTTGCTCATGCATTGATATTCAAAGTAAAACATGATTTAGATAATACAAACAATATAGATGTGTATAAGAGACAGTACTGTAAGTGTTAATAAGCATTAAAAAAAAATTTTTCCTGCACCATAAAAGACATGTGCGTGGGGTTGATAAACTAACAATTTTTTTTGGGGCCTTAATCAAGTGACAAAAAATACCCGATAGTCATGTAATTTTAGACAACCTGTATTATTTTATCATCACAAAAATTCTTTGAAAGTTTGTTAATACCAACGCTAACAATGTGAATGGCCTTTAAAAAGCAAATTCAAATACTGATAGGAGTATGAATGCATCTAAATACTGCAGAACAACAACAGTTTGCATTGCCTTCAGCTATTCCACACAATTAGCCCAATTTTTGTGTACAACTGGCTCCACTTTGTTTTTCTAGAAATCGTATATTTACTTAAAACCTCAGACTATCATTGTTATATTTAAAGCCATTTAATTTCCCCTTAAGCTGAAGTCTTTAAAGGTATTGTGTGGATCATGTTACTACTGTATAGTAGGTGATCTTGCATTTTTTACCATAGAAATATTAAAAACGTTAAATCCATTTTATTGATCCATAGATTTGTATAGACAGAATGGCTCGTGTCAGCAAATTGTTTACGTTTTAATAATTTGTGTCAAACTATTTGTTAGATATTCTAGCTTTGGTGATCCAGCAAGCCCATCCTCTTCATTGTGTAAAGGCAAAGACCTCCCAATCTATAGTGATATCAGGACTGTATATACAGTATATTTTCATTGTTTTTACCTGCAAATAAATTATTAGTACCGTTGGTCAACATGTGCTTTATTCAATGAGGGGTAATATAATGTGAAAGCGTGTAGAGGCCTTGTTGACATTACGTGCCATACATATGCAGTAAGTCTTAACAAGAGTGCGATGTACTGTAATTTATATCTACTCTAATAATTAATATACTGTACTGTACACTTTTCATTATAGAGGGGGATGAGTAAAGATTATATTGTTTGCACAACTTCTATGGTAATAATTTTTACCAAGGGACATGATTTTTTAAAAATTTGAAATATTGTAGAATAAATGGATAGACACACAGAACAGAAAGTGAATAAATTAGTTAAACAAATATTATGGGTCTGTGGATAGTAAAAATTTAGTAAATAAGTTTAATACTAATTTAAAATTAATTGAAAATAGAAATTATAATTATGACATCATCTATATATAAAGTTAAAAAAACGTTACAGTAAACTAGATAAACATATACTGCACTGTAGGTTGTCACATTCAAAGTGTAATGAATCATCTACTGTTCATTTATACTGATATTATTAAAAAGGAGATAAGGACCTTGTAAGATGCGAATAAGCATGCTTAAACAAAAGTACTGTATTGAGAAATTACTGAAACTAATTCCATCTCGTAAAGATTATTTTTTGTAATAAGATATAAGTAGTTTTTGTCATAAAAAAAATGTTATCAGCATTCTTGGACAGATGGTCTTGGATTAAGATTCCTCCCTCAGGAGTTCTATCCAGTGTAGAGATATTGTCTGGCCTTAAAACTACATCAGTTTTTATCTCTTTATATTTTCACTTGGATTGAAATATCTGATGATTTCTCGTCTGGAATCTACTTAATCTGTTTTCTTGCGTTTGTTTGCGAGTTGATGATGTGGAATGATGGTCTATTGGTCAGATTCCTGATTCAAACGACTTTAAGGATTATTTTGGTGAATGCTAACCATGAGAAAATGAATTACCTGTCTTCTCTTTATATCTCAATTATGCAATGGAAAGAGAATGAGTAAGAATATATATATATGTGTATAAAAAATAGTATATTTTAATTCTTATTTTTATAGCCAAATATAAAGCAAAGCTTACAGTCTTACATAATAATGTTAAAATTTTTTTCTTATTTACTTTATTGTTGATATATATTTACATTATCTTTTTGTTATGACAGTTTATAATCGTGGTTTATTTTTGTTGCTGATTCGATGCATACCAGTTTATTCTGAAGTCTAAATTACCAACTTCTAGTTGATGTCAAATACTTTGTATAATTCATATTGAAAGGTGTCTACTGTATATCGCTTATTGTCTTGTCTTATACTTCACTATAATATGCGAAGATGATTGAAAATTTATTTTCACACTACTTTATATAAACGTTATTATTGATATGTTTGCACGTTTTGATCATGAAGTTGTGTACCTATGGTACTACATTGGAACTAGCAGCAATTAATTTTCAGCGACAAGGAGAAGAGGTACGGTACAAAGTCCAAGGTAATGCATTAATGGAAAAGTAAAAACAATGTGAGGCACCTATCTGTACTGGCAGTAAATATATACTAAGAAGAAGAAATGAATTGAAATTTGCCTGTAGGAAAAAAGTTTCAATACCAGTGAGAAACGAAAGAGTAATAGATTTTTCTTTGTAGCATACTGTAGGCTTTTTCCACCATCAACAAGATTGTACTGTGCGACTACAATGGTTACCACAAAGCAAGTGTATTGACTACACCCTGCTTGGTGGAACCAAGTTGGATGGACCTTTGGCCATAAAAATGTAACACTCTTTTGAATTAATTATTTATTATACAGTACATTATTGTTCCCCCACATTTTTATAACACCTTTTTTCATTCAGTTTCTTAAAAGGATTTTAATAATTCATTGGTTCATTTTGGAAGATTACATTTCTGAAGATAAAAGGTCCTCAGAAATATAAAAGTAGAAAGAATATTTTTATTTAAAAAAAAATTAATGACTCATTGAATCATTTTGGAAGATTCTATTCCTGAAGATAAACCCTTGAAGTTGAAAATATTGAATTACAATTTTTTTTAATTTTTTATAAGAACAAACAAAATTTTGCCCAGGCTTAGTGTTCTTATTTTTTGGCCGATTTCAGGCTCAAAATGGTCCTTTTTTGTTCTTATTTTACATACGTTTCAAACATAGGAAATTATTATTGTACAGAGCAGTATACACTGTACTAGTACTGGTACGGGCATTTATAATGCGCCTCTTCCTTGCGGTTATGAAGCACAGTTCCTTTCCCTGGTCATTGGGGCCACATGCTAAGTTTTGCTGCTGGTAATCAGTGCAGAAGCAGGCAACCCCACCAGGTACCCATTTATACTCTTGGGTGGAGAGAAGCAATGCAGATAAAGTGTCTTGCTCAAGGACACAAGCGAAATGCACATCCAGGGATTGAAACCCTGACCTTTCCTGCTGCGCCAAACCGCTTCTACAAAGCACTGTACTGGAAGGTGAAGCGGCCCACCAAAAATGGCTCCAGAAAGAAATTGCCCCGCAAAAAAATGGCAGCGCAAAAAAGGCTGCGGTAAAAATGGCCCAAATGGCAGGTAGGTACACCTACTGTACTGTATTATAGAGAGTACTGTTTTACATAGTCACACCTGCTGCACAAAAGGTACATATATACATTTTTGGTTTTCTATGTTTTTTTAAATAAAAGCTCATGTGACTTTATACCTCAGCCTCAATTTGTTCTTATTTTGTTCTTAATTTTTAAGCAATTTCAGCCTCGGTGTTCTTATAAAATGTGTTTTTATAAAAAACTTGTTATAAAACTTATTAATAGACCAGAAAGAAAATGTTTTCCTTTAATGAGTTTGAGCGCACAATGTGAGATTAACAACGATGCATCAATAGTAACTAATCAACAGCTCCCTCATTTTTGTTGACCAAGATTGATATCATTTCATATTTCTGTTGTCACATTTTCAAGATTTCTTGTGGATGATCAATGACTTTCCTCTATTGCCAGGAAGAAGAGTAGATTTCTTTATTAAGCAAAATCTTAACATCTAATCCAGTTTATCCGATTTCTATGATTTTCAATTTATTACAGTTTAGTAGTCTTAATGTACGGTACCAAAAAATTGCTTGGCAATCTGCATAATCATTATTGCCAATAGAAAAGTTTTCACTTAAGTATTGTTCTGAAGGGAGGAAATATTTAACTTTATGTTGTTGAGCATGGTATTATACCCACCACCAGCTGACTTCTGCGAGACAATTGGATGTCAAATGGTAAACAGGTTTATAGTGGATTCCATATAATGGGGACACTTTCAGTACCAAAAATAATAGTAGTGTGTAGTTTTCATTTGTTTCTTGGCTGAAAATTCCTTCATTATAGGGATGTTCTGAGTAGGGGTTTCACAAAGAGGGTATTGGATTTTATTATAGTGAATTTATGGGAGATGGTTATTTTCCGGTGAAATTTTCCTTTCACTCAACTCGCGAGAGAATTACGACCCCTGCAAATTACATAGTGAACATACACCGGCTCACAAACCAACACACCTGTAATTATAGCTCTGTGCTCCCACAGGTAAATTTTCAATAACAGAAGAACAACTGTTCGAGTCATTCAGTTTTTCTTACGCCTACAGATGTGTGACATTACGCATTATTATTGCACTGTGTGAAATGCAACAATGCTCTTTTAATTGAAGTGCAGTTTCAGAGATCCCAGTTTTTCATTTAAAAGATTTGAAGTCCTGGAATCAAGGCTAGATCTCCTTCACCCCTTATGAACTATTGTTAGAAAGCCAGCATGAAAATGTAGCTTAAGGTTTAGCGTATTTGTTATTGGAACAAAACAATTATTTTTGGTGAGTAGTCTCTCCGAGTACCAGCCTTCAAATCATTCAGACTACTCAGGTGCGTTTAAATGACAGGTATTTGATTGGCAGTCTGGGAAAGGCCTATTGACTTAGGTTCTTGCGGAATTTGATATACAGCTAATATTGACAGAGCAGTGATGATGTGTGCACACTCTCAACTCAGTGCAAGTCAAAGAACCAGTGCCTTCAATAACACATTCTTTAAATCAATATCAAGTATCTAATTTTTAGTATCATTATGGAGAAATCTGTAGCAACCAGTTAAGACACACTTGAAAAATCAACAAGCATGCTCATTAAGTAAATTATTTTCATTGGAAAGGAATTTTGAGTGGTTTGAGTACAAAAAGTAGCTTTAAAAAAAGGGTATTTTGAGTGCTTTGAATATAAAAGGAAGAATTAAAATCCCCAAATAGGTTATTTTTGAACTTGATACAATTTAGTAATTAATATGATTTAGAAATTGTTTTCTTTTTCAATAGTTCATACACAGCAACATATCTAAAGGATGCAAAGGGGAAGCATGCGTCCCTTGAAAACTATTCTCCCCCTTATTCACCCCATTCCCATTGAAAATGTTGAAAGCAACAAATCATGCTTAAGTAGTTGAAAGTCACCTCTTATCACCTTATTTTGCTAGCTAGCACCCCTTCAAATTTCATTTCTAATTTCAGCTGGCTTAACTGAAAATTCTTTGAAATGAATTTGCTGGTTAAGGCCCAATAAAAAAAAATTATTAGTTTATCACCCTCGCGCGCATGTCTTTTATGGTACTAAAAAAAAAAAATTTGAAAAAAAATTTTTTTTTTTTGAATTTTTTTTTTTGAATTATTTTATTTATAAATTTTTTTCATTTATTTTATTAAATAGTAGATATTGTTTGCTTTATCTAAATCATGTTTTACTTTGGATATCAATGCACCAGCAAACAACCCAAGGGTGATATTTGGCTTTAGCAAACCAAATAAAAAATTTAAAAAAAGAACCTCCCTCCCTCATCACTTTTCTTGCCCAGATAGGGTGATAAACTAATAATATTTTTTATAGAGCCTAAAGTAAAGTGAACTATGATTTTGATTATACAGTAAAGACAAACTATGATTATTACAGTATATGACTAAACAGTACCTTTTGTCCAGTACAGTACATACTAAAAAGTTAGGGTTTTTTTTCATGCAATATTTATTTTTGTACAAGCAGATGCTAGTATGTATTTATTCTTGCTCTGAGAAACACATGCTATTTCGGCACTTGTCATTTGGGAATTTCTACATGACCTGGTTAATAGGTTCTATGTCAGGACCTGATGACTTCATGTAAAATGAAGAACGGGAAAATCTATATTAAGTGAAGCCTCATGTTGTAGTGTATTTTTAGTAACATCCCACTGACGTCATTCTATACTTTCCTTCACAAGCATCGTAAAAAAAAATATTTTTTATCGATATATGTATTGTCATATTGTATTTAATATCTTAACTTTCAATACGCAATTATGCTAGGCATAGGGCCTAAAAATATTTGTGAAGTCCACTAAAATAGCTTTCATAAACTCCAGCAGTACAGTAGAGATGATATTTCCTACGTGTGAAAAACAAGTCATCAAGTGAATCATGAATATTTTAAGCTATTTGACTTTGAACACACAATTATGCAAGGCCTAGGGCCTACAAATATTTGTGAACACAAACGTAGCTTAACAATGCATAAACTATAGTAGTGCAGTAGAGGTGATACCGTTTGGGCAATCCTTATGGATGAAAAGAATTAACCTCCAAATGAATATTTTTAACTGTTTGTTCAGTAGGTTTTCCTTACTGTGCCAATGGATACAATATCTCATCAGTTGTTTCAAGTCAAACCAAAGTTTAATCATATAATAGATTTATAAATCCAACCCCTTTGGGCTTGACAAATCAATTTATTCATCTACTGTATCAAGCACAATGTTAAAGAACAAACATCTAATATATTAGAAAGTTGTAAGCAAATTAAAATTCATTGTATTCAAAATCCCAGATTTTCCAACACAAAGTTTAATGGAAATTTTCTCACTTTTGTAAATGGTAGCCATACCTCCTAAACACAGACTGAAGTTGGTTAAAAAATAAAAACAAAATAAGAACAAATTTAGGCTGAAGTACTGTAACTTGTCAAATGAGGTTTTCATTTTTACAAAAACCAACAAATCAAGCTACAGTAGTCACTTATCAGTAAAGTGTTAATGGTTAAAGTTTACTGTTAAAATTCTGTTGGGCTTATCAGTACCTTACTGTATGTGCGGTAGGTGTGGACACTGTAATACGTGAATGAAGAACAAAAACAAAGAACATTTTGAGCCTGAAATTGACAAAAATAATAAGTACACTGACCCTAGGCAAAATTTAACTGGTTCATTATAAAAGCAAGTGTGTCTAAAGTCGGATTTCTTTCCTTTTCCCATATAATTGCCAGGAAGTGAGGAAGTTGTCATAGGTCGTGGATAGTTTCCGATATGGGGTAATCTTTTGTTTAAATAGGAACTGTAGTCCTGTATAATCCATTGTACTACTTGAAATATAAAAGTAATTTGTGACAGTAATGCGGATAATCAAAGACATGGTGAGAATCGATTAGGTGTGAAGCTGAAGGAAAACATCAAACGATGTGTAGGATGAAAGTTCATTCTAGAGACATAAGTAGTGAATTAAATATTTAAAATTAGATTGTGGATTTCAAAGTGTGACAAATAATTATCTTGGAGAGATATGCGTGAAGGTTTAGCCATATTGTTTCAATTAAAACATAATAATGTAATGAAAAGAAGATGACTTTGTTGAAATGACTCTTAGTTGAAATATCTGGTTGAAATAGCATTGATGTTTGTATTTTTAAGTCCAAATAAAATTGCTAGTTCTACATTCCTGCCCTCATCAACTTTTAGAGCCTCATGAAAAAAATTAAAAATTTACTATTAAAAAAAAACCAAACAATTTTGAAAATGACAATCTGAAAGGTTGTATCATATAAGTGGTGGAAACATAAATGACAGAATCATTTCAAAGAATTAATTCTTTTATAAAATACCAACCTATTTACCGGTGATTATAGGATAGTAAAATAGCAAATAGTAAATTACTATTTACTATTTGCTATTTTACTATCCTATAATCACCGGTAAATAGCAAATAGTAAATTACTCTCACCATAAAATAATTTTGAATAAAACTAAGACGTAAAACTAACAATTAATTTTACAGTATTTAGCCTAAACTTGCATTTCTTTAATCAAGAAAAAGCATTGAATCCAATCAATTTATTTTGTTGAAATAATAATAATGATAATAGACCTGTATATTTTGTACGTGTCTGCTTTATATGGTCCTTTATAACATCCAGTGTCTATATTATCATTATTCAAAGCCATTACAACATTCTGTCAATGTCTGTTTTAAATTGAGCCCTGAAGTATTTTTTTTATTAACAGACTTTAGCTCTCCTCAAGACAGCTAGTACTGTCTTTCAATCAGTGCCCTTAGCCAATCATAGTAAATACACACGTTATTACTTAATATATAGTCTTCGTATTTTATACGGCTGCACCAGTTTCACTGTTGGCGACCAGAGCGACATCGTATACGTAAAAAGTACAGCGGTAGGATTAACCATTCTTCTCTGAAGCGATCATTCCGTGGAGTATCGATGTCGCGTTAGCAATGAATCTTAACTAATTACCATCCATTAACATCTCAAATTCATGAACTTAATATCAGAGTGGATAATTGAGATGACAGTGAATGTTCTTCGTAGAAATTAATGTTATGTGAGTAAGGGTAAGACTATGATGACAATAGCTACAGTATTTATGGATGTGCTTCCGAACTGGAAGACATGGTTTGTTGTGGAGTGCAATAATGATGAGTTATTTTGTAATTGATACACAGATTAAAAAAAAAAAATAGGTTAAATTATTCATAACAATTCCCAGCTGTACACGACAAATCCACTTACATATGAACATGCTTGATAAATATTTAAAGCGATTGTGTGTCCTACTTCTTGTAGTTAAAGTTCTTATTATGACAATGTGTGATTATTTATTGACGTTGATCATAATTTTAGTACTTTAGTATGTTTTTATTGAAATGAATAAAACTAATTTTTTCACATAATAGATTATCTTTAATCTTGTCTGATATTGAAATCACAGATATATTTCTTAAAATATATAAATTTTCCACCATTTATTTTCTAAATTATTTTTGATTCATTCCTGTGAATGAATTGATTAATAGCATTAATATCAGTTATTAATTTAAGACAAAAAACCTATAAAACTATGGTTTAGGGTTTGAGGTTTTTAATAAATTTATACTTGTACAAATTTTGTGGGGATATTGTACAGTATGTTCAAATGTATTTACAAAACAATTTTAAAGAGAGACACTCAGACTAGGGTAATTACAAAAATAATTAATAAAATCAGCTTCATTTGATGTTATAAATCATTGAAATTGTCTCTGTGTAGATTTACAATCACCGAGTGTCCATAGAGATTTCAGGTTGACGTAATCAATGCAAACAGCTTAAGAACATTATTGATGCACCTAGTGATGCATTTGTGTTCTCAGACTCAGCTGCCCCATAACATAATGCTTCAATGGTAATTATTAACGGCGAACATGAATGAAGTCTGCATTGGCACAATGCAGAGTGTGAATTATAGGTGTAAAACAAAGGGTCCCGACTAATTCAATTTACGATACAGTGTGCTTCTTTTCAAAGGCCAGTCGTTCCCAGTCAGGAAGCTGGAGCAGTCACTGGATTGTTTATGTTGGTTAAGCAAAGAATTGCATGTGTCTGGAATTGCGTGTGTCTGCAGATATTATTTTGGTGGTATCTTAAGAAAATATCTCTGACTGGAACACTGCTACAGTATTTTGATAGATAAGCTTGAATTAGCTAGAGATTGATATTATATTATCATACAGAGATTGATATCATTGGTGAACTGGTGAACTCAGAAACATGGCAAGTTTTTGATTTGTATTAATTTTGCTATTCTTTAAAATTGATTTCAGATATTAAATAATGTATCTGTTAACCTGCTAACACTAGTATAATTGACTTGAGAGAATATTTATTTCTCTCATATTGTATCTTAGGCACACACAAATGTAGAATTTTATTTCCAAACCTCTGAAATTTAAATAGAGATTGGGCTTATAAATGAGGGAAGTACTGTAATGTGTATGGAAAAATTATGAATTAGTTTAGTTTATACACAACAAGAAACTAGTACACAAATTGAAATTACTGTAGCAATGACTACAATAGGCCAATTTAAGTACGTTACTTTTAGCTATCTAAATTTTTACTTAATGGATCTGTATGAACTTGGTGATTAAGATTGCTTGCTGCCTTTGAATTAATAATTCCTGGGTCCAACTCTGAAAAACATATGCTCAAGTTTCTGAAAAAAAAAAATCTTTCCTTGTTGTCATAAGTCTTAGCTTCTTAATTAGACTTACAGCCAGCCTCAAGCCTTGCTTTGAAGTGTAATGAAAACAATTACACATTGTTAGCCTAGATACAGTACATTTACTACTCTGGTGGTATTTCAAGTACAGGTGTAAATGCTACCTGAGTGAGACTTACCCCAAAGCTTCACATTTTAATAGTTAAACAAAGGAACCAAATTTCTGGAGCAAACAATCATTTACTATTCTCTTCAATCCACTTTTGGATTAAAATAGCAAAACTGGTTTAGAGTGCCAACTCTGTAAGTACGGTATAGTACAAGTGAAGTACTGTAAGTTCATTTCCCGTCCTGACATACCTTCATTTTTCTCGAACCATTGTATATTTTTGGCGTTGGAAGCCGTTTTTAGACTCTGGAATAACTTATTAAATAATGTTAATTTTCATATTCTTTTGTTTCATGTCAGATTATGCTACTAGCATAACAACTTGATCTAAAAAAATCTATTGCTAAAATGCATAAAATTTTACTAATGCCAATCTTGCAGATCCATTCTTTATAATTCTTACCTGTCATGTCATATGGATGACAGCTATGTTTTTATCATTAATTTTTTTGTATCTAATTTTTTCAAAAATTACCAATGCCAATCTTGCAGGTCCATACATTCTAAATAATTCTGATCTTTCATGTCATATGGCTGACAGTTGTGTTTTTATCATTTTGTTTATCTAATTTTTTTTTTCAAAAATGATGAGGTTGTGTTGAATCAATCAGTGCTGTGTCGATCAAATTTCAAAGTCAATTCTCATACAACATACAGCACATTTACCTACCTCTTGCTGAGTGTATCAATTTCATGTTTCAATCTCAAAGAAAATTGGCTAACAACAGTTGAAATTCAAATTTTAAATAGAATTAGGCTAGAGATAACAAATAAAGCTGTATCCAAGCATCTTATAAATCATTTTTTAGTCTTCTTGATGCAGCTGTTCTGGAGATGAATTAGCAGGGTAAACCTCAGTCGGAATTTAACTATGAAAAAAAAACTGCCTTGCACGGTTCATGCTTGAAACAATCAACCAATAGAGGCACTGATTACAGAAATGTATTAATGAATTAACTCTAAAAGGACTGAAATATGTTTAGATTATATACTTTATTTATATAAGAACACTGAGGTTGAAATTGCTTAAAAATTAAATTTAACAAAAAATGAGGCCAAGATATTTTTTTAATTGGAAAACCAACAAATATTATCTGTACCTTATTTGCATTAGGTCCAACTATGTACTTAATACCCTCTACAATACTGTACAGTAATATACTGCTGTAGTTAATAATTTTCTCTGTTTGAAAAGTGTGTAAAAGTAAGAACAAAATAAGACAACTGGGCAAAATTTCACTGGTACAATACAATTTAACAGGAAGCTATGATATAAAACAATAAATATGTTATCTCTGTATTAAATTAATTAACTAGCAGTTAAAAATCATTTTCATTATATTGTATGTATGATATGCCTGTATGTATATATAATCTCTTAAAAGCTTTTCCTTCATAACTATACCAGGTAAGGTATTATGCATATTTTCTGCTAGGATACAAAATATAGGTTTGGGAATAGTTGGTATTATACATGCCCCAAGGCAGAGAGGTCTTCATTCAAGGTTCATTTAAAGTTCATTTATCTTAGGTCAACAACAATATTGAAAAGTAGAAAGTGGTTATTAAGTATCTTTATAATAAAATTTACTTCATGAATATAGTAGACTCACGTCTAATAGTATCTAAACATCATTCCGGTTGAAAGTGGTAGGAAAATACTAGAATTAAAATTTTATCAAAGTTAAGAATTCTGTTAAATCGTAAAATCTAGAAGTGTTTCATTGACCTTGAGGTTAATTGAGAATGAACTAAATTAAAGCTGCAACGTGATGAACTCTCTGCATATGCAATACACCACCCCTTTAAATTACCAGTGACTCAAATGCCAACCAGAACACGGTGCTACTCCGGCTGTCAGGTGTATAAATCAAAATAAAAATGACAGTCGTAATTTCTTCGGCTCTTTAACTGTCCGTTTTCTACCTTTAGCAGCAAGTGATCCACTATTCTTTGGAGATGATTATGGGATGATTCAGACAGAATGACGACAGGGAATTGCTGCTTCTCCCCGGAGGAAGCAAGCATGCCGGATTTGCCGGCCAAAAAAGGAACTTGTACCATTTAGAAAAAATTAGATGCTAATTGAAAAAGATGTGACTTACTGATGGAAACATTAGCACTGACCATTTGACATTAAAATGATTGATATGTTTTGGGTCTTAAAGATTTGCTGAACTTTAACCTTAACTGAAGTAATCCTTGACAAAAGTAACACACTGATAATATATATCATTTCCGATTTAATCCTTTTTATTAGAAGAGCAGTATGATTTTTTTTGCTAATGAAGTCCATATTTTACTGTCTATCTATAAGCATTTAAAGATAGGCCTACAAACTATCTTCCAAAAAAGTGGAAAGACCACACAAACTTCTTTCCCATTTTCATTTGTATATTGTATATCTTTATTGTATGGTTTACCATTATTGAATAAATGTCATAAATGATCAAGTTTTTAAATGTTAAGTTAATTTTCTCTTCGTTGAATATGCAATTAAGTGATGAGCAAAAGATGAAGTTCACAAGGAAGATGCAGATTGTAACAATTAAAGCATGAAATTGCCTAATCCAATAAGAAGTTAAATCTTTTAATTCATTACAAGGGCCCAGATGATAATTTACTTACCCATCCACTCATGCAAAACACTAGTATGTGATTATTAACTTGGTTTAACACTAGATACTTTAATTTTGTACAAATGAGCTTAGTACAAAGAAATTTGAGACCCCTAACAAGAATGCTTGCAAAACTCAACATTAAATCAAAGAAATCTACGGCCAGCGATTCAAGCCTAAAAAAAACTGTTGAGTCCTACTGTTTAATTTCAATGGCTTATTGTGTTGATTATAGAGGGCGCTTGTCAGTTTTTATGTCTCTACAGCACAAACATTGAGAAAATGTTTTTTGGTAACTGTATACCATTATCAAATTTTGTACCCTTCAATAAATTCACCAATTAGAGGATATTAAGTAGGAAAATTATCTTATTAGAGAAATGATTAGATAGTGAATAATTAATTGCACAGATAAGATAAGAGGTTTTTAAATTAAGATATATCCTTCTTTAATTACTAACTGTCAATTAAATAATATTTGCAGGAAAATCTGTTTAAATATTGACACTTGGGGAGTTGATGATACAGTACCCATTTTATTAATTCATGCTACACTTAATTTGTGTAGAAACAGAGTCGTTCATTATAGATAATATACCATAATTGTGTAAGCATTCACATGTAGTCAATAGGTTAGAATATGTCTGAGTTTGTGAATGATAAACTAGATAAACACTTGATATATAAATAGTAAAATACAAATCACAGTTGATTTGTTTGCCATTTATTTTTATCATGAATTTTTAATGTACATTTGCATCACATTGTTCTGAAGAAGTTGAAACATCAAGCCATTATATTAAGTATTAATAAATAGATAATTAATAAATACTGTCACTTGTACTATGCCCATAAAAACAATTGTTTGTCACTGGCGTGCTTAAGCTGTCGAATAGATTAGTTGGAAAAAGGTGTATTTCATCAGAAGAGTTTTCAATTTTTACAGCATCAGAAACAAGTACAGTATGACCTTTAGTTGTCACTAGTTCAAAAAAATTAAATAAAATGATTTTTTTATTTAGTAGGTCTATGGTAAAATGATTAAACTTTTATTGTACTGATAACTTCAGAAAGTTTCACAGAGTTGGGCCCATTACTCTGCATCGTGAGAAACGGAGAATGCTCAACAGGTTTTTCAGGAATGTTTATTTTAAAATGCATGGTGAAACATTGGAAAAGAAACAAACTATCTAGCGACTGTCTCCATTGTCGTCTTAAATATCCTACCAGCTGCTTGCACCTTTAGATGGACTTGAAAGAAATTTACACTGTAATATTTACTGTAGACACAGACATTCTTTCCCTACCAAGAAAACATTTTTCTTGGCTATTGATCAAAACTTAACATTTTTTTTTCTGGCTTTTGGTAATGAGGTTTGTGTAAGTTCATGTGAATTTCCTAAAAACAAATAAAGTAATTATATACAAAGTATGGATTTTACATTATAAATTGTTTGTCACAAAAACAAAATTACATTAGAAATTATGCCTGTCACAGAAAAAAAAGCAATTACATATGTGAAAGGTACAGTACTGGCCCCAAATATTGAGATTTTTCAAGAAATGTTAGGCCTAGTAACCTGCATCGATATCCTATTTAAGTATGCACGAGAGTCTTTACGAAGGACCATATAATTTCCAAGGCCCAAAATTCACAGTAAGTAGGCTTACGGTATATAGACACTACACTTTGAGCAGTCGTATTGCCTTTCCTTGACATTTATTTATCAAGTTAACAGTGGGCGCTGGTTTGTACAATCGTAACATTACATTTTCTTGTACTTTCACAATGATTGCACTGTAAGTTATACCCACTATACTGTACACATACTCCTACTGGTTCTCAGCCGCAGAATCTGTCTATAAGAACCAAATACAATCCAATATGTAAATTTCCAAATAATGTTTCTTTGTAGTGTTTTTCCTCACTACTGCACGTCAGTTGTGGTTTTAGCCTTCGTCAGTTTTATGCCATCGAATGTTTTGGTACGTGTGTTGGCAGAACCAGCAACTATGTAATAATGCACCGACTGACGTTAGCAAATAGTTGTTGAAAGGAAAATAGAAAGAGATAAACATTCAAACAACTTTAGTAAATGAGACATGCCAGAGTTATGGTATGTTGATAATTAAGCCCTGTGTTGAAATACTACTCTACTGTGGGGTGGTGTACTCCATTAAATATTGAGATGAAGCTAACTACAGTTTGATATCGACGATGGTTCGAGCCACTCTTTGGCCACGTTTCGGTTGGTAGGACAAAGTCTTCTCGAACAAGGACTTCAAATGGTGGTCCAGTGTACACATTTGGCTTGTGTGAACTTTATACAACCCATTGCATTTTTTGGAAGAGTAGCAGGTTACCTAAGTGCTATTGTTCATTTCAGCCCCTGTCATTGTGGAATGATGTGAACCTGTACTGTAGGTACAAGTTCTACTGTATAAGCCCCTCTTTACGGTGGCTAGGTAGTCACAGACCACACTCATTTCGCACAGTGACGTTGTGAGTTATGGGTTCTCCTACCTTTTACCTTTACATCCTTTCCGATTATCATATCTATTTAATTATTTTTTTAGAATGCTAAGCATTATTAGGTAAGACTAAATACCATAGCAAACTTTTATTTTGACAGATCATCAGAGAAAGTTGAAAAATAAATGACAATTTTGTTTTCTAATTTTGAAAAATGGATTTGCCAGACACATTTGGTAGAAGAGAGAAATAAATTAAATTTTATTGACAAATTACAAATGTGTGTTAAACTACAGTAAAAAACAATAGAGAAGGGTTCCTTCTTACATTAGGTCCTTATTTGAGGGCCTATCGCATGTTAGAAATCTAGTGTAATGTCAGGGATGTAGTTATGGTGGGTGGAGGTAGGCAGGCCGGACACCCAGCCTAGAAGTTTTCATCCCAGTCTAAAGCTTGCCTATACTTATTATTAAAAGTTAACGAATATTATCACCCACCCACCCTTAAAATGACTACAACCCAAACTGGGCGGTAAAGGGGGCGTAACCACCCTTTTTTTCCACCTTTTCCCCTAGTTTTTAAATATTTTAATATCTGTATTTCATTAACTGCTTGCAAGTGTTTCATCAAGTATGCATTTTGTGTCTTCTTAATTTCAACTACTTGTAGCAACTAATAGATTTATGTCAACAACCTTTTTTAATTGTTGTACAGCATAATTGTAGTATTCCTAAACTTATCTTCTGTGGTACTGTAGGACTACAATGCTGTCGGTCTGAATTTGATATAATAATGGTGAGAATACCTTCCTCACAGCAGTATTCAATACTATAATATATCCCTGGTTGTAAAATTAAAAGCATTAAGATCCCATTCAGTATGCATAAATATGCATTTCTATCAAAATAGTCTAGCACACCTAGGAGTCACATATTAAGTTTCTATTGATTTGCCCTAGTCTTCCGAGGATGCTTTGGAATTCATTGACATCATCAAAGGTGAAGCGTACCCAGGAGGATTCGCCATCCAGGAGAGAATTTCTAAAGCTGAAATAATTGAAGAAATAAGTGTTTTTAACATCACTGGAATTCTTTGTGTTTCTACCGATGCTTGAATTATGCCTAAAATCAAATGATTTGAGGGTGATTTAAGTGTTCCATTTTGGATATGAAATTTTTCTGAAAGTTCCTCATTGTCAGATCCCTCGGAGGTATATGATACAAGGAAGTTCAAAGGATCTCTAGTTTTGCTATCAATTGACAGCATTATATAAATTTGTTCTCCTTTAATTAACAGAGTCAAATGTCTACACAGTAAAGTATGTCCTTAAGCGAGTCTAGTTATTGTAGATTATGTAAACCATACATTAAGGTAGTTGATTTATGTCGCATTTACTGATATTTGCAGGCTTCTTCATCATGACAGTAGCGTTTTCTTCAAATATCCCCTAAATATGTTTTTCTGTTGTCAGGACTAGGCAACTTCAAAAAGGAATATTAATATTTTTGCTTGGTTAATTTATTTAATTTATATTATTGATGTTAAATATATCTCAATCTCTGAACCTCTTTCCATTACAGAACAATATTTGGGGAACAAAATTCAATAGGACTATAATTATAATTATATAATTATTATTATTATTATTATTATTATTATTATTATTATTATTATATTATATTAAAATTATGATAGGTTTGGAAATAAATAACACAATTTAGCATCTATGTTTTGATAAGTTCATATATCAGCAAAAAATAATGTAAGGACTTGGGACTATCTCACTTAAAAATCTCACTTAAGCATTCTATTGCAAAAAATGTGTAAATACCGTTATTCAAATAAATGACGCACTTTGAATAAACGCCCCCTTCGAATAAGTGCCCCCTCTAGAGTCTCATTTGGAATAAATGCCCCAAAGACATTTATTTTCTCGTCAAATAAACACCCCCCACCCCAATAAAATGAATGTAAACAAATCTAATGGAAGCAACAGCATTATTAACAGTCTATTAATGTTTCTTCTGAAGTAGAATTACTTCTTTTTTTTTATCGCACACACAGTCAATAACACATATGATGGTATAATTACTGTATGTGTTGTGCTTCCACATAATACCATAAAATTAAGGGGCATTTATTTGAGTATTTTATACCCAAAAATAATGTCTCCCTCGAATAACTCCCCCTTCAAAAACTTTCTCAACAATAACCATTCAAATAAATGGTAAATATAGCATAAAAAAAACAGCACGTCCATCTGATGATATGCAATGAAGAAGAAGAAGAGCTGTAGGTCTCGAAACCGGTTTCATCTGTCAAGTCCTTAGCAGTGACAGGTGTTAAATTTGATTGATCCTCTTTGGTTTTTATGATTCATTTTCCAAGTGGTCTGTTAAAGCACTTGCTTCAAGATAGCCAGGTGGTACTATATTTTTGTTACAACTATTTGCAATAAACCTACATTTTCTAAATAGTCCAGATAATTTCATTTCAATTGTTACTTCTGTCAGGAACGTAGGTGGAAAAAAAAGAGTGATTTTACAAGTTTTTTTTCCATATTGATTCAGCGCAATTTCCACATAACACCTGTCTACTTTTCTTACTGTCAAGTTAAAACAATTTGTTTTTTACGTCAATTTTGGCAGATAAAAACAAGATATGGCATATCACTATTATTTTTTTTCATTTTTTTTTTTTAACTGAGCAATTTTTACCTGCAACATTGATCTGGAGCCAACTCACTGGCCACAGTGGATTTTAATTAACTAATTTTAAAGACTATTATCTACTAGCGTAAAATTTATATCCATATTTAATCGTATACCCAGTCTATCTGTTTCTATTTTTTTTCACTTGGAGGGAAAATGATGGAAAACATTTAAGTTAAGGAAACAAGGACAATTTTTTTATAGATCTCATTCCAGATTACAAACTACCAAGATCAAGTTGAGGTGGTGATTTACATTGACAAATGACCACAGCAGCAAATCATGGTGGGGGTAAAATAACAACATCATTATAGTGGTTCTATTTTTATTCCTCAATGACTTTAAACTTCATACTTGATAATGTTGACATGTTTTTGGCCACCTACCAGGGAAAAGGGAAGATTAACATTTAGTAGAATTAATGAAATCTGGTTGTAAAACCAGTTACTGTATTTGCATTTTTCTAAAAATACAGATCTTTTCTTAAAAAACTACAAAACAGGAATAAAATAACAAGAATAGTTATTATAGTTATACTAACTTCTTTTGAAGTAAAACTGGTGTGTTAATACCGTATTGATTGCAATAACATCTATAGCTTGACCACGGTCTCGACAATTTCACAACAATTCTAAGCCTAGTTGGTTAATAATATTAACCAAGGCATCTTTAAAATTACCTTTTTTGAGTTGTTTTTTACTTTATAATTGTCAAACTGAATCCAAATAAAATATTACAGAATAAATTTCTATTACTACCGTTCATTGTAAACTTCATATAAATATTCGTGTCATTCTATGGTAGTTCGTTCGATGTGTCTAAATATACGGCGAACGCCAGTGCGATACATGATTCTGAGAATGCAGCTAATAGCCTTATCTTTAGCCACTGCAATTCACGCATTCTAGCAAAAACACAGTGTGGTAGGTAGCTCGGTAAAGCTGCCGAAAATCTCTTAATGTTTATAGGTAGGCTTAGGCTGGGTGAAATAAATTCCGAGAGTCTGTTATTTCGCTTTTACGGAATGCTCTACCAAGTGGAGATGAAACAATTAAATTGTTAAACATATTAAATGCCTTTTATTTATCGATAGTTGGGATGGCCTACCAAAGGAGTCATAAGCCCAGGAAGGCCCTCGCCATAGCATTCGGCCTAGCCTATGCCTAATCCCGGTGCCTAATGTAATTCCTGTTTTGTCGTCTTTGTTTTATTGAACCACCATCATGAGATCAAAAGAAATCACTTAAATATTCAACCATCAGTGTATAAGTACTATAACTATCGGTGTAACTCTGGTGTAGACATATGATAAAATTTGATGCAACCTTGTCTGGATTTCTCATTAACTTGCATCGGATAGTAGTGATCGTCGGAACATAGCTAAAATCGGCTTACAGTAGGGCTGCCTTAATACAGCCGATTCAAAACCACTGTTCCCTTCGTGGTTAATATTTTAAGTTGGCTCAGGGTCGCACTCCGAAACTTTCATACTTCTCCTTTGCATCAGATTTTTGCATGAAATTTTACAGTATAAAAATGTCAAAATTGGCCGCTATCATAGCAACCTTGGCGACCCAGGTTCAGTTTTCGTTCAGATGTGAAGATGAGTTGACCCAGGTACCGCATTGCAGGACCTTAGCCGACTTTAAAAAAGGTGGCCTTGAGCTGATGTTACTACTGTATTAAGTGTGGTTGGGCTCTATCTGTCTCCAGTATTTTTTATTGTTACTTCCTTCAGTTTTAGTAAGTAAAGAGTGACAAGTGCTGTAATGTCATATTGAGCGGTTATAATGACAGTAATGCAATGACAAAAATGTGTGTCTTCTCCAAGCAGCGACACATGACTGATGTCAACCATCTGACTTGTTCACCTGTCTGCGCAAAAAATGCGTTGGCATAATGTTTAGAGATGACTAACTGATTGATGTCAAATGCCACTCAAATGTTTATTCAAGTTTCGAAATGTACTCCTACATTTTTTATTAAACATTTTGATGTTTCCATGATTGGATCAGGATTTGTTTCTAGATTTATATCTACCTTCAAATTAACATTTTATCCTTTCAATAGCAAGTTCAAAGGAACTTCCATTTCGTACTTTCAGTTTTATATGCGAGTATATTTTCAGAAAGTACTGTCGTTATTTGTGACTTCATCTTTCTGCTCTCCTAGAAACTATTTGATAAAACAAGATAAAGCAATTTAGATGTTTCGAAAGTCTATCTTATTAAAAATCTTATATTTCTGTCTTCTGGATGCTAGATAGGAATAGAAACTTACCTTTTCCAAAATACATGAATATGGACTAAAAATGCAGCTCTTCATTTTTAAGTTAATTTTACCAGTTTAAGAAGATTTCGTTACTTATTTTAATTGTTATTTTGGTTGTTTTTGTGATAGTGAATTTTTGATTGCGGATAATTGCCCTCGATGGCTCTTGTAGTCATTAAATAATTGAACCTATTGAATTTTGAAACTTGAAAAATTAAGAATTCTTTGACCGAAACTGGCTGCAATGCAGCGATCAATGCTGGCAGAATTTTTCTTGCAATCTGATCTGGCGGATGTAGATTGTGTGTGTCACTGATCTTTACTTATCTCGTTGATCTGTGCCAAGGTAGTGCACTTTTTTAGTTAGTCTTAATTCCGATAGTGTGTATGTGTAACACTTCATCAATAAAGACCAACTTAAAAGTTGGTCTTTTGGTAGTGTGTAAAGCCCTATCCAGTTTATCAAATTATTTTTTGACAAAAAAAACTATCGTAGGCCTATATATGGCCATGATGTGATGTCATCGTGACCATATTTGGACATGTCACAAATAAAATCTGATAGTCTGGACAGGTGTTTACAGATATTATTGGCCTAGGTGGCATTCGTGGCTTTTTAATGTACCGTATGCCACATTAGTATTATCGTATTAATATTTATATCAATCAAGATAGCTTCACACAGCATTGTCCTTTAAAGCCAGGCACACTGCATTGTACGATGATCATACAGTACACTGTGAGCACTATACGACGCGACACCATTTTCTGATTGTCGGTAGGAGTCTGAAGAGATCACCATTAAAAATGATCCGTTGCACGCGTCGTCGCATTGCATTCTTCATAGAATTGCGTCGGCCGGATGGAATCATAGATAAAGATTAATCGTAGGTGATAAATTGCCAATGGACCATTCTAAAGCGTTAACAATTAACAACTGACCAATCAGAACAAGACCAGGAATACGTGTGTGTCCAATATGCACGTGTTGTTCCACAAACGTGTGTGTGTGTGTGAGTGAGTGTGTTTTTACGCTGCCATTTTGTGGGACCTTAGCAGAAATAGGGAGCTTTCGATTTGCACGACGACGGTAGGACGTAGAACATAATGACGTCATTGAAAGTCACCTGCACATGCGAGAACGTTAAGTTCTCTTCGTTGCTTGGATTCTATGATGCATTTTGGCTAAATCTACGTATGCAGAGAGCATAGGACGCTCGGTAAGAAGGTCACGCATGAGCGATTTTGTTCTAGCTTCGCGTCGTCTCACAGGTAGAAAGCTCCCTAATATCAAAGTGGTGGGCTTAACAGAAAGGTCTGTTATTGGTACTTTTGATTGGATGGGTTTAATACTAGACCTACAGGATGTGATGTAAGCCTCATGTTTCTCCTAAACTTCAAGTTAAGTCCTATTTGTAGTTCAAGTGCAGCATTCATTGGGTGAATCGTTCAAAACTGAGAGCCACCTTAAATAAAATCAAATTAAAATCTGGTACATAGCATGTTGAATTGTCATTTTAAGTTATTTTAAATTTTATTATTCCATTTGTTAGCTGATATACAATAGATTGCTGTTTGTATTACCTGTACTTAAGAATACCTTTGCACAATGTTTATAATAGGCAAGTTGTAATAAATTTCCTTAGTAATGCTCACATACATCAATTAGCAAAAATTTGCTTTAATATTGTTCCACTTTGCCTTGTCTGCTTCGCTGATTTTCCTATAAACAAACAATTCTCCATTTTATTTGTTTCTTGCATAATCACGTCAAATTGTTGTTTGTATCAATATATTGGGTTTTTTTTTTACCTTTTTTAAGCACTTGCAAATTTTTATTAAAAGTTATTTATTTATATCTATTTAACCTGTTCTTTTCAATTTTATAGTGATGTTGATACAGGTACAACATAACATTTTTAATTTCACTTCGAGTATCTACTACTGTAGATATTATAATTTTACATTTCTAATTTTGTTTGCTACTCTACAAAAGTCAGATAAAAAAAATGAATTAAACATATAACTGTTTTGTACCACCAGGTCAACCACCTTTTTTACCCAAACCACAAATTCATCTATTAATATCATATTTGAGTATGATACATTTCCTGATAAAAATTTATGAAATAAGTTTATTTTTGGATCAAAATTAGTTTGTCTAGTACAATTACAGTCACAGTATGATGTTCTCCAACCCCAGCTGCATGTCCTGTTTCGCGAATGGACCAACCTTCAGATTATTATGATAGCAATTTTCAAAATATACAAACATGAGCATCAGAGGGTATTGTTAACTTGTGATGTCATAGCTAGCATGAGGTCACGTTGATGTTTTTGTCACTATAACATTAGGAATGTCACCTAGACATGCGTTGGTCTATTTTGCAGTTCTTGTGGAAGTTAAGATAAAATTTTCAAGGACCCTTCTTCTCTTGTCTATTTTTTCGGTGAAGGTAGCCTGCTTTTGTTTTTTTTTTTTTTTTGATTTTTCTAAAAAAATCGGGGTTACCCCGATGTACACTGGTTCATTCAGCCCTCTGTTGTTTTATGGGTATGCCACGTAGTATGCAGTAGTGATTAAGTTTGCTGATTGGCATATACTTGGCGCTTGTGCCTAAAGAAATGTAAAAATATAAATTAATTTATACTGAATGTATGCCGTGACAAGAAACATGCAATACCGTCAAAACATTGTATTTAATGGTCGCAAATTTGTTAACAATGAAGATTCAGAGATACTGTAATATTGAGCAATAATGATTGGATAGTCTTCCTGTCTGTCTGCATGTATGTTTATAGATCCATTGCATGATAAGTCTCTCCTTGATGTATCCATTCATCCTTGCTGTTACCAGGAGTTTTTATAGTACTCTGCTAATACCGTTTTAGTGTATTTTAGATTCAAAGATTATTGTATACACTATAGAGTTATAGCAGTGTATTTAGTGTAATTTAAGATTCAAACACTCAAGAATTTCTGTTATACATAATTTCTTATTATAATTTCTATATCAATCCTTAATCTCTTTATAGTCAATTTAGGCCACTTTCACTTTAATTTTAATTAAAATTAAAATATGATTTACTTGAACAAGAGCGGTATGTAATAGCAACAAATGATAATGCAGCGTTTTACATTACACAGCCGAAGAAAACTATTATCAGGCATGCAACATTCAAAGTTAGTTAGCTATCTGCTTGATTCTGTTCTAGTACTAAACAGTAAAACAATGATCAAGTGAAATGAGCAGGCACTGGCGTTAAAATGACACATATTCGTCATAGAGGCCATTGAGTTCAGACAATTTAATGGGGAAGTTGGAGGAGGGAATGCTTTAGTAGTAGATAAATATTATAGTCATGCTCAGACCTTCCAAGTGTTGCACATTCAGCCAGATCAAAGTCGCGCAAACATTTGTTTTCCTACGATCCTCATCGAATTTGTAAAATATAGTTGAAAGTATTGCATTTCTTTACTACAAAGGCTTGTGCATACAGTACCACAAAACAGTAATATAAAAAAATAAATGTACTAAATTAAGCAAAGATTACAGTACCTACATGTATTAAAGAGAGTAATTTTGTCCATTACTTTCATATCTCCCACACCTGTTCAGTGTTTGTATCATTTACTGCCATCTAGGCATGCTATTTCCTTTAAGATTAAAGACAATGAAAATTGGTATTTATAAATAGATAAATAAAAATTGGTAATCTTTTAACAACTATTAATCTGGTTAGTCAGGATACTCTTACACTCCTTAAAAACTAGAGGTGATTGTATTCCAATGTGAAATGACTTAGGTAGGACTTTCATAAAGCTGCTGTTGTTAGAAAAAAAACTTGAATTGTTTGGCTAAGAAAGAAGTTAACCAAGTTTTTTCAAGTCTTGGAAGTCAACTTTGTGCTAAATTATGATATAAATTTTCAATAAATTTTATTGCAATCAAGAAAACTGATTGGATGAATGAGGAAACATAAGAATATTTATGACTGGTGGGGTTATGGTCTTTTCAAAGAATTTTCAAAAGCTTTGGCACCTGTACACCACATGTTTTCCTTGTACATTTGATATTATCTCATCATGGATGGATTCATAAGCATCCGGTAATAAATAATATTTTCTCATAATAAGATATTTCATACGTAAAATCATCCGTTAGTAAGCTGTTATATTGTTAGTACAGTGCAGTATCCTGGTTTGATGTTTGTTTTGACGTTTGTTTTGCCAGCTTAAAATTTCAATTCAATTTTGAATCGATCTTATATAATGCATAGTACTCAAATGTCATCTAAAAAGTTCGGTGTTCGTACTTTCAAATGCATTTAGCCTTTGGTCAATAGTGACCGCAAAGATGATCCTTCAGTGACCTACAGTTAATCAGAAGATTTATTTAAACTGTAACTAATTATACAGAGGTTAATTAGCCACACATGAAAAGAAAACATTGCCCAGTAAATTAACTGATCAGCAGTACAACTCTGTTAGTGTTTAAAATTTGCCCATCAACTCTTAATGTTGTTGTTGTCGTATGAATATTAAAATATGATGTTATTGATTGCATGCTTCACAGTTCATTAATTTTACCTTGGCATTATGCTTTGATAACCTTTTTAAAGGTCCTTATTTCCAAGTACCAGTAATGAATATTTACAAGCTAGTTTCATTCACCCAATAAGGTATTGTTTACAAGTTGTGAACGTGAATATTCATAGCTCTCAAAATTCCACGGCCCAATGAAGTCATTGTCTGGAGTGATTTTCCTGAGAGGATATCCTGTACACCGGAAGTGGGTGTTTGGCATTTGTAGACAAACTGTCGCCTAGTACTCTATGTAGGTGGATACCAATAATAAATATGACAGTATAAGTTGAAGGTGTCTTAAGATCTACAGGCATTTCTTATTCTGAACGGTACAAGTCATGTGTCTAGCTTTGCACTAGGAATAATAACAGCATAATGGTGGTAGACATGTGTAATAATACCAAGGTAGATTGCAGTTGTTTTTTTTAAATATAATAATGTTTTTATTTTGTTTTTGAGATATATTTAATTCTCTGTATTTCAATTTTTTTTTTTTTTTGTTCTTTTTAATCCCTGATTTCATTTGTTTTTTTACTTGTTTAGTGGTTTTGCAACGTTTATTAAAAATAATTTGTAGATTTCCAACATTGCTATTTTATTGAAAAAATTTTTTATCGACTACTAAGTAAAATCTACACGGTACTCCCATATTAATAAAATTACAACTTCACAAAGCAAAATTCACAACTCAATTTTTTTTTTCTTTCAGCATGCTTTGGCCAAAGCCCTCTACGATAACAAATCGGAGGCACCGGATGAATTGGCCTTCAAGAAAGGTGATAGAATAATTGTGATCGAACAAAACACCGGTGGTCTTGAAGGATGGTGGCTATGTTCACTGAATGGACGTCAAGGTATCGCTCCTGGCAACAGACTGCAGATCATACCTGGAGTATATGATAATGGTGCAGGGGGACGATTCACAGGGAGTCCACATAAGGTGAGAAAACTTGTACTTTCGTTATGGGAAGGGGGTAGGGGATGTGTAAAGGACTACTTTTGCTGTGCTATCTTGTATGGTTAGAATGAAGAAGTTAAGTATAAATTGCATTGGTCAATATACCATACTATAATTAGGACTGGAAATCTGCCTAAACATGCATTTTGAAAAAAATAAATGCCTACATTCATGAAATTGTGCATAGAATTATGTCTTTATATTATATACCTATAAACTGTGGTTAGGTTGAATGATTTTCAACATACTTTTTGAAAGTTCTCATAAAAACAATAATACAATACACTATAGTATAAATCCACCTACAATATCATTTAGTTTTTTGTTTTTTTATTGGTTTGGCTGAATTCAGATTTCCTTTTTTATGTTATTTTTTTCTGTCCATTTTAATATCTTAATTTTGTATAGGCCTAACAGACTTACAGTTTTTAAGGGGGTTTTTATGAGGGGATAGAGGGGTTGCTCTGGGGTAGAGGGATTGCTTTGCCTTATAATTTATATACACTTTCTAAAATAATAAGAACACAATTATTTATAAGAATACTGAGGCTAAAATTGCATAAAAATTGAGGTAAAATGTCAAATGATGTTTTTATTTTTTTTTTAACTGAGTGCAGACTATGTAACTCTGTACAGTACAGTAATATATTGATGTACAATAATAAGTTTGAAAAGTGTGTAGAATAAGAACAAAAAAGAACATTTTGAGCCTGAAATAAGAATAAGGTGCCCAATGGTCAAGTGAGGACATTGGGTCAAGGAGGATCCTGAGTCACTGGGCTAATGTTCCTCTATTATTTGCAAAGTGGTGGGTGTGTAACATATCATAAATTTATACTAGGTGATTATAGGTACATGATTCATAAACCAAAGCCTTGAGCAGGGTTAATGTTTCTTAATACTTTCACTTTAAGTAAAAGGAATGCCTTCAAACCAAAATTAGGTATTTGAAAATATAATCAAATCCTTCGAATAAGTAAGAAATCATTCATCCATCTCAGTGCTAATTAACACCAAGGCATGGCTGGTGGATTGAAAGTAACTGGTTGTCAACTGTAGTATCATCGGTTATATATTACAATATTATTTTCAATAGAGCACCTTAGCTCAGTCAGCTAATCTGGTGGTAGCCACTGTGTGTGACAGTGTGTGTGCTGAACTGTGGAGATCTAGGTCCCCTGTTCAATTCCCATCACTGCCTCTCCTTGTGTTTCAGCTGGAGGGCTGAAATACAAGTTACAATAGCGCACCGTCTTTCGAATGAGACGTTTAAGCCGTTGGTCCCGTGTGCATTTATGGCCCATGTGCATGTTAAAGAATGCCGTACACTCTTCGGAAAAGAGTAGAGGGATTGTCTCCTGGTGTACTGCCTAATCACCACCAGAAGGACCCCACTGGGAAATAAGTCTTCTTTTAGACTTTTGTGGGCTATCATTGGTGTTTACACCGAATAAATCCAATCCAATCCAATCCAATATACCATTTTCTTATATGATGCCCTATCTAAATTGCTTAGTACTGGTAACCATTGCTTTTGTTAATATCCTATAAGATCTTGCTGTTATTTTGTATTATAACAAATTTCTGCAAATTAATATTAAACCTTATTTCAATCCTTTGAACTATAAAAAAAAAAGTTTCAGTGATTCTTTGTAAACCTACTTCTATTATTAATTACCTAATTCTTATCTAATTCTTTCAAATTCAATTATGTTTAAGCATTTTGTATTGCATTCTCCTAAAATTTGAAAATACAAAAAATAATGCAAGTTATTAATGATACCATACATACTCAATAATTGTCTTTAATTCTTATTTGAGATGCCTCCTCCCTCCCCACCCTTAGATTATTACTTTTAATTTTATTCTACAATTTAGTAGCAGCAGAATATAGATCTAGGCTTAAAATAAGAATGAGCCAGTTATTGTACTTAGACTGATTTCAATTGAATCAATAAACACTGAGATTGTTGGTACTTTATATTTATTTGACATTTAAGACAGTACTAGTACTTACCACTTATACCTTCAAAAACAACAATATACTTTAGTACAACTATATTGAACTTTTAGAGCACAATAGTATTGTTTACCTGAGTTTTAGTTTGTCCAATGAAGGAAGAGGATTTCCTAAGTTGAAACACTTAATCCATTGTATGTAGTACAAGGTAATTGTTATGGGGAATTTTTCATCATAATAATACAATGATTATCAGTGTGTTGTGGATTAATTGTTATATTTTTTACTCTTTTTAACTATTTGTTTGACAATACCTACAGTGTTGTCTATATGTGGTACATGCAGTATACTGTACAACAACTGTAAATAGTTGTTTAAACATTAGACAAGTAGAACTGTCATCTGCAGTATTACTGTACATACCTACTTTCTGTACACCACTGTTTTTCACTCACTTTTCTTTTGTACATACTTGATAAGTTGTGATAATTTATGTAATCTCCACTTTAGAAATTGTCTTTCAAGTTTACACAGTGAATTATGTTTTTGATCAATAAAAGTGACTATCAAAAATTATTAACTGTACGCCCCCATTACAGACACCTACCTATTTACAGAGGTGGGCTGAATGACTGTGCCCCTTGAATCTTACCTTGTTGTTTATTCAAAATGTTTACATTTTTATATAGGATTTAAACTCTGGGATAAGTTGTTCTACTCCACTTAACATATTTAGTGCAGTTAGGCCTATAACCAAACCTTTAATGGATACAACTTGGGTGTGACTACAACTTGGCCTCATAGTTCTCAGTAGGTAATGAAATTGTAGTAATCAGAGGTCAATGTATTTTTGTGAAAAATTTATTAATGTTTATGAAAATGCATATACAATCACATTATCTTTTTTTTTTTTTTTTCAATATTCTCTCATTAACTATATTTTAAAGTTCAATGTGAAAGTATTCAACTCAATTAAAAAAGATGGAGATAAATCTCGAATTACTGTCATTAATATCTTGTCATTAATCGACAAGGACGTTATACAAGGAAGGAAATAGCTTGTAACAGGCGATAGGTTACGGTACTATATCTGGTTTCATCATGCAGGCTTTGACAGATTATAAGTCAGATCCTGTGAACTTCTACCTGTAATAATCTAGTTAAACTACCCTTTCTGTACTAACAAAATTTAAAAAAATCAGTTCCCAGCGAAAGCGTGTGTCACCGCCGTGTACGAGGTGGCAGTAGACACTGAAACGAGACGAGTGCCTGTGCTATAAGGCCTGTGTGAAAGCTTCCTACTCATTTAGCATATTGGCTCTTGCCAGAGTGTCAATCAATTGGGGGACCCTCACAACAATATCCAAGGGGCGGTGCTTAGCTGCAAAGGACTATTGATTATCTGTTGTTTCAATGCTGCAATCTTTTCTACAAAAAATTACTATGGAATCATTCTCATTGAAACGCAATTTGTTTCTTATGCGACAATCCTCGTATACATGAGCCAATAGTTGGATTGTTTTACTGGTCATGATTTGTTATACTTTTTATTCCATTCAGATAGATTTCAATTGTGAAAAAATTGAACTGAGATTTAAAAAATGAATTGTTACAACTTCTTAAGAATCAAAACACTAAAAGCATTAAATATGATGCATTTAAACTGAAAACAATTATTCTGTTTTTGGATATTTTTGGATAGTACTATACTATAAATTTTAAAGAAAATTATTTAAAGATTCATAAAGTAAAATAAAAAATAGTAGAATAGAACATTGAGCAATGCTCTCTGTAATCCATGTACATATATCCTATAATAATAATAATATGTAAACTAATGCAATCATTAAGATATTGAAATTTTTGCAGAGGATTATTGGTAATCAAGATATTAAAATTCCAACTTCAGTTGAAGATCTTTCAGTCTATAAAAGCTAAATTTAGTATTTAATCAGTTGACTTTTAATCCTTTATGTGTTAGAATAGGTACCATGTGTGTATGAATATACTTGTACAGTAATACATATTTCAAATTTATAAGTGACCAATTCTTATATTTTTTACAACTTTTGTGGTGTGCTTCACTTCTGGCTGTCCTTGGCATTTGCAATTTTGACGTCATGTTTCATCTTAAAATTTTTTTTTTGTGGCAAATTTAAATAAATCATATCATAAATGGCCTGGGTTAATGTCTAGCTAATGTGGTTTTTCTCTTGTATTATTTATAAAGTGTGGTTGTTCTTACAGAGTAAAAAGGAAACTCTTTGTCTGTGGTGTCTATTAAGGTTTTACCCAATTCCGTTTTATTTCATTATTATATTAAACCACTAACACGAAGATCTTTTTTTTTTTATACCTATCCTTTTGTTTTTTTCTAAGAACAAGTTGTTGGCTCAAGCAACGAGTATACATAGAATGACAAGTGCTCTGAATGTCGAGGTTTCCTTGAAACATAATCCTATCTCGAAAAAACCTACCACGATCTAGAAGCCATCTTTATAAAAAAAAGTAAAAAAGGTGTTCGTATTGAAACAATTGCTGCGTCTTTAAAACGGATGTTCACGTTTTGGACGCTATTCAATTTTCTAATAAGGCGCCCCCTGCAGTATCTCGTGGTGGTCTAGTACTATATTTTCATTTCATTGCATGCATGCGAAATCAAGACAGTCGGACCTTTTTTTTCTTTATATTTAATTATGTCTCGGTAGATATTCAAATATCAAAACATCAAAAATTACAATTAGAAATTTCATTAGTAGCCTAAAGCTGAACTGAGGACTTTACAGTAAATTCGAAAATTAGTTTTCATATAATTATAGGAATAAACTTTATTTAAATAAAAAATACTGTCACTGGTCTTAATCGATGACACCATAATATATGTTATAATGTCACCATAATATACCCTATTGCATAATGCCTGCCAAGGTCAATTTTCAGTTTGTCATACAAAAACTTTTTGGTCATACTGAAAAGTTTCCCAATTCAACAAGTCCCATATCAAGTTGTTATATAGAAAAACAGATAAATCTCCTGTTTTTACAAGCTTGCAAATTATAAAATATTCTATTTTATGGCCAGTTTTTGAGAATTATGTAAATTTCTTTAAACCATAAGAATTTAACATAAAGATTAATATGAATAATGAATTTTGGCAGAATCAATTTCTTCTACTTAAATCATCAAACAGAAATACTACTACTCCAAAACCAATGTCATTCTAGATACATCAATAGGCTTTTCTTGATTATAGATAAATCTGCAAACAATAAATAATGATGAATTAATTTATTTTAAAATACAGTATGAATGATCTTGTAAACAGTAAACATGATATACTGTACTATAGGAAGATGATGAGGGTTCACTATAGGTAAATTCTGCAAGGTCATTAATCTCCAAAAATTACTAATAATACATTATGAATTATCAGCAATTACATGATAAATCCAATGTCACAGCATGACAACATATCTGCCCTTTCTATAAATAAACACATAATTTCTAGTGTACAGTACATGGAATAGGACCATGAGTTCTTGCTTAAGAGGAACTTCCAAGGGGTTATAGTTCTTTAACCTTGGATTATTACAGGAAATGAATCAGTATAGCAGTCATTGGTTTTGAGGCATGTTTATGTTTTAAAAGGATAATCACTGAAAGTTAGTCACTTAAAAAGATATCTTAAAGGGACAGTCACTTAAGGGCCAGTCCCATGTAATGTAGTTTCTCACTCAGACGAGACCCCTTATTTAAAGTAGTACTGTACAACAGTAGTGTCGTCACAACACCAGGTGGTGCCCTTTGTTGTCAACCAGCACGTTGGTTACCGTTCATTACGCCTGAATGACTTCATAATCTTTATGGTTTAGAATAGGTTTTATGAAATAGGCATTTTAAAACCTAATAATTTACCACCAAAATGTACTAAAAACACAAAAAGCTTGCATTATATACACACATATAATAATCGATTAAGATTTACAAAGAAAAACTAAGTTACAACATCTTAATAATTACGTTAGAAATTTGGATCAATGGTTTGTCAGTGGACAAAATGGCATCCGGTTGAACTCATTTTGTGCCGCCGGTAGCAACGGGTAGTATCATGACGTAACACTGTAGTACTCTATACATGTTTTTTGCACAAAGATGGACACCACATACACAATTGTACTGTATGTCTGTAACACAGTTACCGTACCCATTTCATACATTAAAATACAAATAAACACGGTAACCAAAACAACTGTTTTACTATTTGGTCTTGAACTTCACTCTTGAATTATTTCCTACAATTGTTCACATATGCACAATTGTCCCTGACATCATTCTTTGCAGCTATCTTGGATCCAACCGATGTTGTATACAGGAACAATACTGTATATACAATATACCAGTACACATGGCAATCTGAACGGATCAACATTTAAAACGATCTGCTGCACATGCTTCCTTGCGTTCTCCACAAAATCGTGTCGGGTGCAGTCATTGTGTTCATTTAATTAAAGATTATATGAATAATTACTGACGTTGCAAACAACAATATTACTACTTACTACTACTTATTATTATTATTACTTATAACATCACATGTTTTTTTATGTGGTACGTGACTTACACTTGTTACTTTCTATCTTTTAGGTTGTTACTCCAACTTTTGCGAAGACACCATCGCACATACAATCTGATTATGATGTCCCACCAAGTCCAAGACCTGCTGGATGCTCTTCGCCTCCGTCGTTGGTCTCGGCATATGACACACTACCAACAAGACACCGACCGGCTGTTCAAATTGCCAGCCAAGATGTATATGATGTCCCTCCTGCTGCTAAGAAATGTATGGATGTTTCTGAATCAAGCAGTGGGTTTGAGGAGTACGATATTCCAAGATCTCACTCCATTGGATCAAATGAACTGTATGATGTGCCAAAAAGTTTCGCAAAGGAGGAAAGCGCGATGGCAGTGAATGCTCCAGACTTTATTGAGATGACATATGATATCCCTGTTGCGAGTAAGAATGCTGTAGTCCTCAACAGCATACATGAAAATACACATAAAGATTTTACTGATGGCTCAGCAAAGCATGCCAGACAACCAGGGGTAAATGTGTATAATGCGCCCCAAGGAACTGCGCCAGATGATACTTACGATATTCCACCATCTCATGGCCTCACGTTAATCAATGCAAGCAATACATCAAAATCGTCATTTAATGGAGGTCCCAGTGAGATTTATGATACTCCACCATCACGGTCAATGCCCGAGGAGACAAATTTAGATCTTTACGACACGCCTCCTAATCATTACCCCGAAGGATTGTACGACACACCCCCAAGTCGTGGGATTCAAGAATACTATGATACGCCAGTTGCTCACAAATTAGCAATGATGAAACTAAATGGACATCAGGATTCAGTTTATGACATACCCCCTCAGGTCACGAAAGACAAACCTGGTAGTCTTATTCACCCGAGTCAAAGACATTCTGTCAATGAACTAGATATGCATGTAAATTTGAACATGACAACCCGACTCTCCAAATCAGTGAACGATCTTGATGGTGTACAGCATGGCCATCTGAACCTAGACCGTGACGCCGCCATGGATTTGTTTGTTCAGAAGCAACAGAGTCTAGAAGGTGCCACTGCAAACTTTTTAAGCTATGTGTGTAGCTCTTGGAGAACGCGGGAATCTCTATCCAAACGTCTGCAGGAGATTCGCAGTGCATCTGAACAAGTACGCGTTGCTTTCAAAGACATTATTGATTTCGGTAATGGCACATTGTCAAATGCAGCAGCACTTCCGGATATTAAGAGTAAAATTACCAAGGAATTTCAACCATTATTAGACTCGCATTCCACTTTATACAAACTAGGAATCACCCTTGACGAGCAAGGATGGGACATTAATAAACTTGTGAAGGCCCAAGCAATAAATACTGCAGATGAATTAGATCAATTTGTGCTTACTTCCAGAGGCATTCATGAACACTTAAAGAGATTAGCATCAGTGATCAGTACGCACTCCTCTCTCTTATTTAAGAGGTCAGCGATATCAGCATCAAGACCGCTCCCACCTCCTCCATCATCAAGTAACACTAATTGGGTTACAGCTGAAAAAGAATATTCACCGAATAGTAAAGACTTATCTAAAGTGCGCCCTCTACCAAATATCCCACCACCTTTGAGTCCCAAAACAGCACCTTACAGTAAGATCATCATGGCAGAAAAGATCTCAAAACCACTTGTGCTTTCACAACATGATTTAGAAATTTTAAGTTACTATCGCGGCGAAGTAGAGTCGCATTCAGTTGAACTCAAGAAAGCGACATCTATGTTTTTCACATGCATCGAAGAACATTTTCCACCAAAGATTTTTGTTGCACACAGCAAGCATGTTATTTTAACAGGACATAAATTGGTATTTATTGGCGATACACTTCATCATAACGTACAAAGTACTGAATTACGCGATCAGATCATCCACTGTAGCGACTTACTGTGCGAATTCTTGAATACGGGGGTGACCGCCACCAAGACCGCTGCCTTGCAGTTCCCTGCGGTCCAACCACTACAAGAGATGGTGAACAAGATGACAGAAATCGAGTCTGCGGCTGACCAATTAAAAAACAGTATTCTACTCAATTTGAAAAACAAATAATACCACTTGCAATTTTGAACTTTTTTTAGAATTATAAGAATAACATTTACCTTGCTAAATTCAGATTGTAGTCAAGTGCATTGGCAAAAAAATTTGATTACTATGTAATGTATATTATTTATAAGAGTGGTTTTCATTCGGAGTTTGTACATTTGATTAACATTGTATCAAAAAAGATTTAGAACAAAAACATTTTGATGTTAAACAAACCACAGATATATGAAAGAACTAGTACAAGTGAAAGTTAAAAAGGCAAAACAATGTAACTGCACAGAAATATAATAGCAGTTATGTTGTTTTGCCATGGGATGGCCGCAAGTTGATGCCAAAATATTTTGGTGCAGATTTATTACGTTGTTTTCAACTGTTCATTATATTTTATGCTTCTTTATTCGTTAATAAGCAAATGTTATTTATCTTGATTGACAGAAGTCTAATCTTCATTTGAATCTGTAATTATGGAAATTTTGAAAGAATTTTGATTAATTGTTGATACTTTACCAGCCATAGCAATTGTTAGATATTTAAGTCAAGACGAGTGCTTCTGGTAGTTCCTACCCAAGGATCACATTTAAGTACTGTACTGCCATGGCAGGGTTCTCTAGTCGGCTGCGAGTCTTTGCAGACTCTCCGGAAAATGGCCTTGTCATTCAGACTTCCGCAAGTAAGCAACAATCTCCCAGAAGCTAACTCATCTTCGGCAAATTCATGATGTTTGCATGTTTCTTTTATCAATTGCTTCCCAGAAATTGGCTGGCAATGATTTCCACCTTGTGCAACAAAATGGGCTTCTATTCGAGGCTACGTTTCCAAAGTAAAGATGGGGCTTCTTTTGAAAATGAATGCCATAATTTTTGGAAATTAGTACTATAAAACAATAAATAGAGCCACTGTAACACCAGTCAGAATCATTGAGTGTATTAACCGATATTAAATTACCTAAACTACTGTATAAACCAAGCATGTTTTTAATTAATTTTTTTCTTTGAAATTCATGTACCTGGAATATCTCAGGAAAAAAAAACCCATGGGCTTTTTTTCAAGGCTTCTTTTGCAAACTAAAGAGGGGGCTTTAGTTGGAGAAGGGCTTCTTCTCAAGATTAAACACATTGGGCTTCTATTTGAGGTTTTACGGTATACTACCATGAAAATGATATTATCATGCCTACTACCACTTCCATTATCAATAAGATGTGATAATCATGATTCTAACAGTGGACCTATGAGGTACGTGCTACCAAGCCTGCCTTTGTAAGCCTACAATAACAGTTGTACAGTACTACTATTCAAAAGTTAGGTGGCCTACTCTCAGGGTTTATGGACTGTCATGCTGGTACGCTACTACTGAGGTACACACTTTTTTTATAAGAATACATTTTATAAGAAAACCTAGGCTGAAATTGTTTTAAAAATAAGAACAAATTGATGCTGAGGTAATGTCAAATGAGGTTTTTTTTTGTTTTTTTTTAGCTAGAACAAAAACCCAATAAATCCCTTATGTGCAGTAGGTGTGACTATGTAATATCCTCTATAATACAGTAATATGCTTCTGTACAATAATAAATTTCTATCTTTGAATAGGTTCTGAGGTACTACCATGTTGGTGTCAAAGTAATCAAAAAACTTCTCAAAACACATCTTTTTAATTCATATTTTGCTCAATTTCCCAAATTTTATTTCTAAAGCGCATTGAGGCTTTTAGCAAAATATGCTCAATCAAGATTGGTCCGTTATTATTAATAATAACTGAGAAATTATGCATCTATCAAAACTTAATTAATGTTCATTTTTAGTATTATAAACTACCTATTGGAAATAACTGGGATTTGTTGCCAATAAGAGAGTGCGAGTGTGGGAGTTGTCTGCCCACACCTATGCAAGGTGTGTTGAAGGCTTACAATGAGGGAGTCATGGGAGCACAACGATAATTTAGTATGGCAGGCCTAGGAAGGGACAGTACTACAGTACCTCTGTCTTATAAAGAGGACATGTTTCATGTATGTTTCAAACAAAATACATTTTAGTTGCTAGAAAAAAAAGACATTAACAATAAACCAAATTTTAATTTAGACAAACTGCTTGATGATACTGAGTTTGATCATAGATTACATTACATCATATCTTCCGTTACTTACAATTTAGTTTGCCAATAAACTTATGATCAAGAATTGACTTTGCAATTGTTTTTCATTTTTCTCTGAAATTGTTTGTAAAAGTGTATGTAATGATTTACGAGAGGATTGGCACAGCAAGTACAGAGGGTGTTTGAAAGTTATGTTTAGAAGACCTTGGAATTTAAATCAAAAATTAGCTTGATTTGGAACACTACAGTATGCTCTCTGTTTCTTCATTTCTATTCTTTCTTTTTTTTCTCTCTTTTTTGGAACCCGCCCCTGAAGTCTCAATCTCATATATCCACATGCTGAATAGATGTAAATTGTTCAAGAAAATAATAAATTTATAAAACATACTTTGCCATTTTATGCCTATGGATCTGTCAAATAGTAATTGTCAATTTATAGATACAATAGATCTAAATGTTTAACTGCTGATGATATCTGTTTGAGAACAAAGAGAAATTTGCATGAGTATTTTATTTGATTTATTTAATTTGGCACAGGGGACAACTCTATATAATACTTGCCAAAATGAAATTTACAACCATTAATACTATTTTAAAACAGCTGTAACGTCTTGCACTGTGCATGTTTCATCCAGAATGCATACATGTTTTAATAAATGATAAATACTGTACTACTCAAGCAAGCAGAAATATTTTTTGCAGTGACAACACTAAGCAACTTTGTGACATGGATACACCAGAAGAAACTCAATTCTTTTTCCAAAATCCCAAAACAAAGAACACATCCCTTACATTGTGGGACTAGAGTGGTTCAGTGAAAATTCAGGTCACAATGGGGAACTTCGAACACTGTTTCTATGGCTGTATTATTTATATGTTTCTTTATATATTCATATATATCATTCATTGCATTATTGTTTTCCCATATGCCTTTAAATCTCATTAAATACAAGTATCTCATTCGAGATCCAGCAAGCTGAAAATAATGCACAGAAAATCACTTTCTGTCATAAAAACGACTGAAACATATACTGCAGATTAAAAAGCAAAATACTGAAAAACAACAATGCTGTGGAAAACAGTGGCTGGATCTTGGTAGATACAAATTTGAAGTAATATATAAAAAGTAAACCCTGAACAGAGTTTTTAGGTTATATATATATATATCTGTCTCTTAAATATCTAACCTTCGATTCATTATTAAAGGCAACAGTTACATAACAACGAAAGCCAGAAAATGTGCTGAGATGCGTTGGGCTTTACACCTCAAGCAAAGTAACTGCAGTTCGTATTGACTAATCGGTTTTAACAGTGTAAGTAGATGTTTGTTTCCTATCTCGTCCAACATGAAAATTATTTGGTCACTATAAAAAGTACGTTTTAAACCATTTTATTCAGTTATGAAAAATCTATTAATCCGGTATCTTGAGGATTACTTCTCTCTGGGACCAAAGGGTTGTTGTCAACTAGGCCTCCTGTCACAAGTATTTATATCAGTGGCGCTGAGGCACTTTGTTAGGTAAGATCTGCTTTGAACCTAACCCACTTTTGATATTATTTAACGGACCCTATGGAGGGGTTCACACGTCAGCCACAGCAGTTGGTACAAGATGACAGTTAATTCTGGTTCTTCCGGAAATTCTTAAGATATGCCCAGAGACACTGAATTCAGTGTACAAAATAGGAAATCATTATTTGTGATTACTTAAACTTTTAAATACCGTAAATTAGGAAAGAAAATCATCAATAATATTGTTTAAGTACTGTAAAGGCCTCCCTCCAATTAAACACCACTTTTGAGACCGGGGTTTCCATGGTCTTCAGCAGCTTTGGTCTCTAATTAGAATAATAAATATAAAAAACATTTGTTAATTCGGGACCACACAAAAGTGGTCTTTAATTAGAGGGAGAACTAGTAGTAGTTTTAATGATTTACATACTGTAGGTTCGAAATGAAATTCCGTGTAATTATGTGCTGTATATTATAGTATATTTTAAGCCTAATGTATCTACTCGAAATAAAACTGAATAAACACGTTTCAGTTCATCCTATATTCAAGTTTTAGGAATAATGAGTTGACTTCCAAATAGTAATACGATCCATATTCGTTTCTATTCGTTTGATTTTCTGGCGAATCAATTAAACCTGCCCCAAAACTGCCAAAATATTTCATAGGCTTATTTAAAGCTTCTGTACCATGCCCCAATTGATCGGACATCGCCCCTCCCCCGTTGGAAAAAATTAAGGTGCCACCATTCCGTATTCTCTCGAAAAGAATAAAATGAACTTTACAATTCTACTCATATCATCATGCCATCGGGGTTAAAAGCTGCGGATGATTTCATTCAACGGGATGGATATCTTGAAGTATTGTGGAGGCAGACTGCCGTATGATGAAATAAAAGTGACGGAAGAAAGACCGCGGGTCAGAGAGATTTCACGAATTCGGAAATGCTTAATTTAAAGTGGCAGTCACAATGTACAGTATTTCACGTGACATAACATATTTTTGTAGTGACCCCCTCCCCCCACTCATTTTTATCTTCCATAAAGGCCATTCTTCCCCACCATATGCACGAAGCTGCCTTATTAGATAGCTGGGTTTCCAATCAACTATCGCCGACACTTTTTGATAGCTGATTGGTCGGCCGAATCGGGGAGCCTTCCCAATTGCAGTACAACACTGTAGCGACAATATGGAAACGAATCCATTCTGCTTTTTAAAGAATCGTATCACTTATTTTATATTTGTTGTAGGCCTACTTTTGAAGTAGGATAAAAAAAAAAAGAGAAAAATCCATTCTGATAATAAGCCTAGCAGTTCCTCAGCTCCAATGTTGGTGCTAGGATTTTCCTGACGCGCCGCGGGGGCGGGAGATGTCCATGAGGGGGCGCCGAATTCATTTTATGAGTAACGATCTGTAAAAAATACATAATTATGTTCTCTCCCCGACGAAATATCCGATGGAAAAACTTAAAGTACTATAATGTACTGACGAAAGTTAAAAACGTGGATTGAGAAAAAAAATAGGCCTACTTTAATGTATAAGCATGGTTTATTGCAATAATTTTCTCAAATAAGCCTATTATGATATTGGCTCGACGTTCTAATAAATTTGTTCCATTCTCACCACCCTCCCTTCACGCCATTTCTGAATAGACGTGCGAAGTAGTAAGTAATCGGTGACAGCACGTGCATTATGATTATTAGATGACGGTGTTGTAGCTAATGGCTGGTTACTTAAGTTGAACGACCAGCCAATATTAATGCTGGCCCATGCAATAGGCAGGTAATCTGGTCTAAACTGTAAATTCGTAAGGATAAAATTGTTGTTTTTTGTTGTTGTTTTTTTTTTTTTTGTAGTAAAAGCATATAACAAGGACCCAAGTACATTCTTTGTTTCTATTGATTCCCGATTTCATGTTTTGATTAAAGAAACGAATAATTATAACAGGGAATTGTTATTTCCCTGATTATAATACCAGGAGGAGCGGTGGGGTTTAGGGTGGGGTTTGTATATAGGCCTACAGGCTTTAGTCCGGCTTCTGATTTGTCTTTCATATAAACAGAACCCCTAATCTTTTCCCCAAATGCATTCGCATTGAAATCCACTGGTGACGAAAGATGCGCCTTCGCTTCCATAATACTGTATTATACGTAACTTCTGCATGAAACTCCGAGCGGGCCGCAATCGGCCCGTCTCGGATTGATATACAAGATTAGAGAATCAACTAGGGGGCGTCAGCAAATCTTTTTCATAAGCTATAATAATTGTCTGCACAAACAATTGTCAACAAATAAAATGATAATGTTACCTCCTACCTAATAGGCCACCACACGAGGTGTGCCCTGATTGGTTATTTGATGCATGGGATGTTTCTATATAAAATTCCAGAGGAGGGAAAGTTGCACTCGACATCTGGATCTGGTAAAATACGGATGTTTTCAGAAAATAGCAGTTAGACCTATTATACAAGAAGATCGAATTGTACAGTTTTTACTATTATCTGCGAGTACAATAAAAGAGTCTCTCTGGACAGAGTTTATTATTCTGTTCTTGTTATTTCATTTGTTAATTATTTGAAGTCAACGGAATAAACACTGTTACCTTACCCACCGCCGGATCGAGGCTCGGAAGGTCCAACAACCTTCAATATGATTCGCGCTCGCGGCTGCCGCGACGATTAGGGCGCCCAA
>NW_022727758.1:78751-102640 GCF_011630105.1 Anneissia japonica
CCGTTTAGTCATGCTGGATCAGGGGTAGTAAACTCGGCGATCGTGGGTTCGATTCCCACACGGGGCAAGTTTTTTGTTTTTTTCTTTTTATTTCTTTTTATTTTTTTTTAAAGGTCATGGGTTCGATTCCCACACGAGCCAGTTTTTTTTTTTTTTTTTTTTTTTTTTTTTCTAGTTGATGGTGGATAATGAATAGCAAACATGGAGGTTGTGTGTTCGATCCCCAAACGAACCAATTTTTTTTTTTCTTTAAGGCAGTTCAGTTGATGGTGGATAATTTTCCGTAAATTTTTGGGGGCTTTGCCCACCCCCTAGACCACTTTCGGAATCTTTTAAGAAACGCACGACCACGCCCACTTTGCTCTCGTCAGGGAAATCTTCCCCCTCGTTGGGGAATCCCCCTCCCCACCCACGTCGGGCAAATCCTGATGCCACCGCTGGTAAGAAAGAACCTAATATGAGAGCTAGAACAGTGCTTATTTTTATATTATAATTATAATTGGGGGAAGGGGGTCGCAATTTTCTACTCTTTCCCCCCGGGCGTCAAAACCTCTAGCTACGCCACTGAAAATTCGTCATCATCACATCACAATTATTTTTCAGAATATTTTATTAGCGATTTTCGGCAACTATAATATAGAGACCTAATAATATGTGTAATCCTACCATAGAAAATAAAAATTTAAATTGCCTTTGATGTACTTTACCAACTTCAAAGCCGTAAGTCCACACCAACCCCAACCCCACTATGGTTGAGACTAGTGCGAAAATTTGAGGAAATAGTACCTCAAGCTGGCCGGTGTTTTTTGTGACCCCGGTTCAAAGTAAATAAAATAAATGAAATAAAAGTATCGAGCGCCACCTATTGCGCTTTAAGGAGTTAATGGCGTCATAGGTGATAGGTCATAACACCGGTCCCATCCTTCCTCTGCAAATAAGTTGGGGATGGCTGCGAAAATTCTTTTAGCAGAATCTGTTAATTTTCTGCAAGTTTGTCGATTTTCATTTTTTAGTGCAAACCATGTAAGTAAATAGAACGGCCAGTGTTTAAAGACGGCTTAGGCCTAGGCCTCGCTAGCCTGGCCCTAGGGCGAGGCTAGGGCGCTTGTCTAGGCCTCTACCTACCTAGGCCTAGGCCTGAGCCTAGGGGCCCTAGCCTAGCCTAGGCCTACCTATTTGAGCTGACTAATAATTAGATAGTGCTAAGCTAGCTAGCTAGGCCTACTAGGTATACTTCGGCCGCCGACAATATCACCCGCCACCGATCGAGTGCCAAAAAGTATGGAGCGCCGATAATGCTGTCTTTTTGCTTGCTTTCAATCAAAGAGCGCTCCTTTCAATCAATGAGCGCTCGCTGTTGTGTTCATTGTTTTATGCCAATTAAGCAATCAAGTTCATTCATTGTGTGAATCAACAAACATTAATTGTATAAATATAAAATACAATAATGCACGTGTCAATTGTACCCCCCCCCCCCCGGACCCAGGCCATAGTGTGGCACTTGCCGGGACTGAGCTGGGGATGTACACATAATTGTGTCCCCGTAGTGCCGGGACGTGCCTAAAATTTACCCGTAGATGTAACAGGCCGCTCGAAAGGGCCGGGAATTTTACACGTAGTTCCGGTTTTGTTCGGGTGTGTAGGCCTAGTCTAGCGCTGTCAAACCGGGCCTGGCATTCAGTCAACACTCTGTTTTGGTAATTAAAAAATCACCTACCGGTACTTTAGGTCTACCATCATGGTTTCATTTTTTATAGATCACGGTATAAATTACATAAAAAAAACTGAACCTCCAACCTCACAACGCTGAGGACCGAGGTGGTGGCGCGTGTGAGTAGTGTGTTGCGCCAAAAATATGCCAGTACGTGAGCCAAGGCAAGGAAACCTTTTTCTACTATTGTAATGCATTCATTTTCTTATTTAAGCCTAATTTCTGTTTTGATATTGAATAATTAAGTTTTATCAATCAGTTATTATTCAATCAATCAATTATTTTCTTTTTCTATAATCAATCTGTCAATCTGTCTCCTTTTTTTTTCGCACTTTTCCAAACTTCCATGCTGCATAGTGATACGCATGCGTAGTGCTTCCATCAAGCAAGCTCATCTACTTGGCCTAGCTCCTGCCTAGCTCTCACATGCTTTTCCGATTTAGACCTAGACCAGATTTTCGTACCTCCTTGCTTGAAGTAGGTCTTATCATCCATTTTCCGGGATTACGGTGGTAAGTGGCGGGGACTTAGCTGGGGGATACGTTAAAACGATGCCCCGCACTGCCGGGAGGTGGCTGGGACTTTTACATGCATGTAACAGTTTTGAAAATTACTTCCCGGCTAAGTCCCCGCTAGACCCGGGTCCGGGGGACCGGGACTACAATTGACATGTGCATAAAAGTCAGATGTAAAAGGTCAAAGATTACACGTTTTTTGTGCCGGCCATATTTATCCTACTTTACCTTTATAACATTTATGAGTATAAATATATAATAAAAGTGATGGAAATGAACAAGGATAAAATGTTTTTTAGCATTAATTGCGCTATATTTTGTATTCTACTTTACTTTTATAAGGTTTATGAGAATTTCTTCACAAATAATAAAGTATATAATGTCATTTATTATTGTGATATTGATTTTAATAATCATTCATTAGTAACTCTATTTTTAAGGTTGGGTTTTATGGTTTGTATAATGTACAAGTTTAAAATATGAACGATAGACAGGTAATTAGATGAAGAGCTATGCTTGAAAAACGTATTATTTCGAATAATGAAAATATTGGCAATATCACACTTTACGCTTTAGCGTTATTATATATTTGTGTATAATATAGTACAACGGCCAAACCATGCTTAGTTTAAGGAGTAGGATTAGTTAAGTATCATTATATTTGTATTATCTTAAGCGCATAGAGGTCTCTATGATATGCGCTCTATAAGTAGACTATTATTATTATTATATATTATATTTGTGTATACATTGCCTTTGCAGCCGCTCTCTTTTTATAGGTAGATAGAATGTATTAAAAACAAATTTTATTCCCACATCAAAAAATAAGACAGTAGAATTAATTCATGCAGTTCTGTATTTATGCTTTTACTTTGTCATTAATTGAAATAAACTGCTTAAAATAGGCAACAAAATACAAATACTGCAAGTTGCCTGTAAACTGTACTGCAAGTTGCCTAGTAACAGTGAAATCAGTAAGTAACATTCCAACAAGTAGGTTCCCACAATGATATTGGGAGAAGCAGACACAAGGTCAGTCACCTAGTAGTTTGATTCTTTGTACGTTGCCAATTCAGGAATGTAGGCGCAATAATGCTGCTGTTAACTAGCCGCGAGAATAACCAACTGGCTTGTTCTAGCCTGCAAACATGTGATATATACTTTATTTAGTTGCTTTTGCTTTTAAAACTTACGAAGTTTTATGAATAAATTGTGAACAGACATTTAACACGGATGAAGGAAGGAAACAGATGAAACATGTGCACCTATTTTTCTAGAGATTTTTGCGCAAATTTGAATTGGTTTTTGATGTATCCCCGCAAAATATTTTAGAAGTGGCAAGTTAGCGTTCAAATTTATTAAGATCTGCAGTAAACAGGTTTAAAAAAAAACAAAAAAAACGTACACTGCGCTATACTAAGGTCGCCCAAACAAATTACAAGGTAAAACACAGTCCTGGCTGACTGGACTTGGTTAGAGCAGCGCGCAAACATCAGATAGAAGACGGTACCGTAGTTGATCGTGAGAATCAATATCTTGATGGGAATGGGACAACAGATTTTAAACACGCAATAAGAAAACAATCAAATAACATTCACACACGATATAAATGATATCAATACATACCGTATATTTTATTTGTATTTCTTTTTATCATAAATTATTCAATTTAAAAAAAAGAAAACAATTAGGCTGCTTATTTAGTTGATCGCGAGAATCCACCTTGCTACAATCAAATACAGTAGCTGGTGAGGGATAATGTCCCATATGGCGTGCCATACAAATTCCACGCAGCCAAAGTTGTCGGCGGCCGAAGTAGTCTTATCCCGGCTCTAGTAGTAGTAGTACTCACTGACTTGGACCAGAGCCCCTATATATAAAGAGTTGCGACATTCCGCCCCTCGGTTTGCGAAACTCACGTGGTACACAACGTCCATTTTTGTGTCCAAATCTTCTTGATGAGCACATTACAAAGTATATGAGTTTAGGTATGTTATTATTACATAGTATTAGTATTTTCACAAGTTTAATTGCGTTTAAACACATACAAAGTATATGAGTTAGGTACAGTATATTATTATTACATAGTATTTTCACATGTTTAATTGCATTTATGATGTTATTACTTAATAATAACTATTTAATATCAAAAGCATGATTAGAATTTATCTTTAGAATTTGTATACGTGTGCGTGTTCATGCGCACTTGATAATTAAATGCGAATTACATGTAATTACATAGAAATTATAATTAGAACGTGGATCACATTGGACAGAGAACACGGATTGCGTTGGACACAGAATGGCTTCTAAATTCTCAATGTTGCAACTCTTTCTAACTCTTTCTATCTATGGCTCTGGTTCGGACGTGTTCATAATTTCATGTATTATCGCTAAGAAAATTCGCAGTTTTTCATTAGGCCATCGATATCTCTAGTTAATGGAATCGAGTTTCTAAACCGTTCTTTATTAAGGTTTGATGCTTCATGTTGCTTCTCACCTTTATTGTTACTTTTTTTTTCTTTTTTTTTTTTTTTTTTTTTTTTTTTTTTTTTTTTTTTTTTTTTCTTTTTTTTTTTTTTTTTTTTTCTTTTTTTTTTTTTTTTGCTATTTAGGCTACGCTAGGAATACGCTCATGTCCGAGATAACCGAAACTCTACAGGTGCCAGCTGGGGTTTTAGACCCATAGCTAGCGACTAGAGTGTTTCGGTGAGATTAAGATTTAATTCAAATTATTTTCAAGGGTTTTCTATTAAGGCTGTTGTGTGCATATCACCAACCATTGCTGTTCTAGCAATTTTGTATCGTGTGCATATCACCAACCATCGCCATGCTAGGCCTAGTAACTTTGTATTGATTTTCCCTCTCTTAAACTTGTCTGGATTGGGATAGTTTGCACACTCTTGGGTATTGTAATTAATATTAAAGTACAGTAATTAACTTTGTCACAAAAAAAGTGCTAAACCAAAAGCTAGGTTACCTAAACCAAAGCAGGATAGGAGTTCTAAAAAGATTCCTGCTGATAACTGTATAGATGGTAATGCAGTATTAGGGGCCGATGACCATTCAATTCAATGTAAAAGATGTGAGAAATGTTTAAAATGCTTAGGTTGGTCAATCAAGCTATACCAGGCACTTGCAAATATGCATTCAGTCCATAGTTTTGCCAAACATGTGAATCCAAAGCAGTAGAAGCAGTGGCAACCGATAAGTCAATTGAGGAGAGGGTAGCTTATCTTCTGAAAGGCGTTGATAACAGAATAAATAATTTAGAAATGAGTATGAAAACAGACTTGGCGCAGATTAATGCTAAGGTAGAGAGGTTACTAGAGGGTGAGGACATTCATTTAGATTTCGAGAGAACAAATTAGGAGAGAAGTTAGCGATGAAATGCAAGAAATTAAAGATAGAGAGGCCCGCAAATTGAACATTATTGTCTAGAATTTTGCAGAGCCAGACAGTGATGATCAAACCCAAGAATCTAATGAGGATAAACTCAATGTTGTTAAGCTTTTTGAGGAAACGTTAAATATTAGGTGCACTAGAAGTTGTTCGTTTGGGTAAAAAAGAAGCTAGCAAGCTGATAAAGGTAGCCTTGGAATCCCTTAAAACAAAAAGGGAACTTTTGACTAACAGCAAGCTTCTGCACAATTCTGATAGTAGTACTAAGCATACAGTATATAAAGCCTGATTTAACACGAAGGGAGAGGGTAAAGAATAAGTTACTTAGAGACGAGTTAAGGAAAAGAAGAGGGGACGGAGAAAAGGGGTTAGTTATAAGAAGGGGCGAGATCATTAAAGTTAATGTTACAAAAAAGTACATAGGAACTTATTTGTTCTAAGAGAAATGAAATTTATTTGCAAAAAAGTAAAGTTTTTTGTTCTAAAACCGCTAACAGGCTATGTTATTATTAAATTATTATTTAGTTAATGCACTGTGAAAATTTATGACATCAATAGGCACAACCATTTGGTATTTGCCTTTGTAGTCAAACACTCATAGTTCTCAAAAATTATTTTAATTCTAATTATTCATTAAATGAAAAATCTTTACATTTCAGATACCTGTATGTACAAAGTGCAAAAATGTAGTGACATCATCATCATCGTCATCAAAGGGACTCCCCCCGATTAGGCTTTGCTCCACAGCGAAATCATCAGCATCCACCAGTGATACCAAAGTAGTCTCAGGTGAACAAGATGCTGCATCTAAACTACCACCTGTCCATGATGTACGTGAGAAATTCATCCCCATGTCAAGAAGGAACCTAGTCCGACAGCTTATCCAAGAGGAAGATTTTTTGAACGATGACGAGAGGAAAAGATTTGAAGCATTTGCAGTTTCTCTTGATAATGCAATTGTCAACCAATACCATAGCACATTATCAGAGTTGAAGGTTTGTGTATTGAAATTTCCCCTCGAGCATAAAAGAAAATAATGGAATCGCCCCTCGTATTCATGCAACGGCCGTAGGTATGCGTGCAGCACTCAAGAAAATAATGTTCCTGAATACGACTGGAGATTCCGTTTTTTGCTTGCGGGTATGCTACAGCACTCAAGAAAATAATGTACATGAATACCACAGGCGATTTCATTATTTCCTTGAGGGTATGCTGCAGTTTCACCCATCATACACAGCCTGTGCGTATTGTTGGTATTCAGGCACAGGGCGGAGGTATGCACTCTATGGAGTCCCTGCTCTAGTTTCATCAATGCAAAAGATTTGTTTATAATAATTTGTTATGTGTTTTATTATTTTATCATATCATGTGTGTACGGTATTGTTGAAGAGTTAAATAATAATTTGATTATCTTTATATGTAGCTGTAATTTAGTGTTAATAATTTATTAATATCTGAATCACTATAGATTTTAACATTACTGAAGTAAATTTAGCCTAACTTAAATGAGTATGAAAAATAATTTGATTACAATGACTAATTTTTTTTCTACTTTCAATATTTTATTTATTATTATACTATTCGTAATTATATTTATTATATAATATTAATTTGGATTGTCTTGCATTTCTTATTCCATAGTCGTTATTTGATCCTCTGAATCCAGATAAAGATACCATATCAAGTCAACAATTGTCCAAACAGGAGAAAATGGACAGTGAGTTTTGGCTTCTACAAAAGCTTTCCTCTGTTATGGAGAAGGCCAACTTCCATGAACTTCCGAAGCATCAGGTTGATGAAGCTCTTGCAATCCACGCTGCTGGAGAGGGTGTGATGGTGAGTTACTTAAAGATATATTCACGATTCAATATTTTTCTTTATTTGTGTCCTTTTCAGAAAATCAATTGGTACATCACATCACAAAAGAGTGAAAAAAGAACAAAAATATAATTAGTCCCCAAAAACTATTTAATATCATTTTGAATTTAATAGTGGTAATAATGAGTTGATGATATTTACAGTATTTGTTCTACAAGTTTGTGATTTAAGCCTTTCACCCATGTGTAGCCAAGTAAAAAAAAAAAAAAAATTTAAATTTTATTAAATTTTTAAATTACTTTATTTTGTATATTTATTTAAGTTTTTAAAAGTTGTGTTCATATGTACAAGTGCTATAAGCCACTGCTTGAATGTTAGAGATGCATTTCAAGCCCTCTCTAATAGACCTCACACAGTTATCATTTGATTCTCATGGGAAGGCAGGTTTTTCTACTTGTTAAATATGCATTGAAAATGTCAGACAGCTTTGTTGTATGCCATTAGTCTGATTCTCTGCACATTACATTGTATAGTTATCTTGTGTTTCATTTTTATCAGGTTAGTGTGGACACTAAGAACTATGATGTACTTAAATTCTGGGCACTTGGTAAAGGGGCACCTACCATAAGGACACCATGGTATACTAGGCTAGCATCAGGCGCATTCTACAAAGTCACCAAAAAAACACCACCAAATCCAATTAAGTACTATAAGCGTGTTGTAGTTGCGGTGAGGACAAAGAATTCGCAAACGCTCATGCTGAAAATGTTCAAAGAGGTTCCTGTCACAGCGCTTGAGCAACTGCTGCCCGATGGTAAGATTCAAATGACGAAGCTTGATCAAGGTATACTTGCCACGATGATTGGCATCGGCACGCTGAGCATCCTGGTGAAAAGCGTTAGCTATCTAGCTGATTTGAAGCTACAATGGACATTAATAGCTGCCTCAGTGACTGGACTTGTGGCGTTGAATGCTTTTAACAGTTATAAGAATCGGCGGACGCGGTACATGGTTCAACTGTCGCGGATGTTGTATTATAAGAATATAGCTAACAACCGTGGACTCTTGACGTTGCTCGTTGACCGTGCCGAAGATGAAGCGCTAAAAGAAGTACTTCTAGTGTACGCATTTCTTTTAACTAGTAGAAATTCTTCAACTGTTCTTTCAGATGACAGCCTTTCAACAAGCAGTGCTTTATCAGTAATTGGTAAGCTAGCAGTTTCTCATGTTTAAAGTTTCGTACACAATATCAAATTTTCTTTCGTATGCCCATATATAGTCATGATGTGCCTATATATGGTCATGATGTGATGTCATCATGACCATATATAGGCATGTCACATGTTTTTGTCAAATAAAACCTGATAGTCTGGATAGTGCTTTACATGTCATTAATTTTAATATTTAATTTCAAGTGCAGCTGTGACTTCATGGTTAAGGTACCTGTCTTACAATTTGATGCTTCTGGGTTCCAATCTTTTGAAAATCTGGCCATAGGGCCATATTTATTATTGGCAAAAAATGAATTTATTTTATCTTCATGATTTTGCATAAATCACATGATTTTGCTTTAATATATTTTTTATTAATCATACAACAATATATTTTTTTTTAATTCCTTTCAATTTTCCAGATGAAAAAATACTTAAAGTCATATCCAGTTTGACAAAACCATGTAATATGCCTAAATATGGTGATGATGACATCACAACATGGATGATGATGAGTTATTTCATGGAAATAAATTAATGAGATGGTTCCTTTTTCAGGTGGATTGTCAGTGTCAGAACTGGAGCATACCATTGAAGCTTGGATTAAAAATAAAACTGGAGGCAACATACGCTTTGATAGCAACAGCGCCACCACGCTTCTTCAGAACTTTGGTATAATGGTCGATGATGACGACTGTCTTGGAGTTGTGCCCATAGATGCAGCTCTTTTGAGTCTGCCTAGGCAGCCCGTCTCAATTCTTGAGCGGTCAAAGGAATCGGATTTAGAGGAAGGTTATGATAAAGTATTCTTTGAGCAAGATTCAAGTTACAAATTTCAAGACAGAAAGCAGAAAAGGCATGGGTGGAAATGATTGCATAAACAAATGGTAACACGTAGCTAAAACAGTACAAAATATATTAACTTTAAATGAAAAAACATAGAAAATTAATAGATATTAAATAGTTTACCTTCTCCACTCATACTAGGTAAAGGTAAAGGTCAAACCTGAAGCTCTAGGCTTACAGGTCAGATTGCCCGTCTCTCTATCCTTGGCGTTTAGGCCACACTGCGCAAGTCTGTGGGGGTTTGACCACTCCTCCTGCACAGCAGTTATACCTTCCCAACATATGCTGGTACCTATTTATACTCCTGGGTAAAGAGAGACAAACGTAGATAAAGTTTCGGCCTAAGGACACAAGCGACTTGCACAGCGAGGGTTTCCAACCCCCCACTTCAATGTTGAGAGTCCGAGCCACAACTGTTGCGCCAACCGCTTTTACTCATCCTGGACACAAATTTAATCTATGAAAAAAATTGTATTTCGACTATCAGTCAATAAATGATTAATTAACGTCTAGTATTTTAGTGTTAGTGGATTTTTATCTGGCAGGCTTGTTATGTTTAATAACCAGTACGCAACATGAACTGACACCACCTGTCCACGATGTTGCCAATTTCAAGAGATTGTTTATTGTTAACCATAGAGGGCAGCATACTATAATTTATACTGTGTCAATAGACAACAACTCACCTCTTCTGATTAATACGTGTTCAATTTTATGTGGAGCCTTTTATACACCTTGTTTGTCGAGCCTGTGTCCCAAGTACACAACAGTCTCTCTCATAAACTCACACTTAGCTTTGTTAAACTTAATATCGTATTGTTTTAGATGATTAAGAACTTTATCTAAGTTATCCAAGTGTTCTTGGTCATTTCTACCCGTTATTAATATATCAGCTAGATTCAGTACACTTGAACACCTTGGCCAGATGGCTGGCACACTGGTTATCCTAGAGGGTAGTCTATTTTGATGAAATAGTCCATTTTCTGTAATTATGGCGAGTACTGGCAACTGGCAGGAATTGAACCCAGGACCCTGGGATTGGAAGGCAAGCATCTTAACCACCAAGCTATTCAACTCCACTCCACTCAACTCCATTCTTGTGAGACAAAACACACTGGTTTATCTTCTTGTAGTAATGTTGCACTTTCCCTATATTGGCTGCTGTCACACTAAATTGCAACCTCCCTTTGCAATTCGTAATACACTAGCAGTGGTGCGGTAACTATTAATGATTTAAGCTTATTAAATGCCGCACTATGATGTGGAAGCCATTCAAAATGGATATTCTTATCAGTTAGCCTACATAATGGTTCAGCTACTTCTGAAAGCTTAGGCAGAAACCTAGATAAGTATGTAATGTAACCCACGAAAACTTTTCTTGTCTTCAGGTGTGAGTGATCATTAAGTGCTTCATCATATATTTCACTGTTACCATAGATTACAAAATCATCAGCGACAACTTCAACGCCCTTTCAAATTCTCAATTACATCATGAGCATGACATTGCATTTCATCAGTCCAACAACTTATCCCGTATGGGAGACGAGTGTACCTGAAACGATCAAACTCAGTACCAAATGTAGTCAAGATACTACTTTCTTCAAGTTCAATTTGGGAAGGGAGGGTGTGGTGGACCGTGCATTTCTTTACACTAGTATGGGCTTCTTTTCAAGATAGTACTTAACATTCAGACTTATGTTATCTTTGAATGATTATGATAGCATGTGGGTCATCAATATTATTTTATTGCACTAGCGTGCTTAAAATTTTAAAAAATATTAGAATTTTGAATTCCGTAGTTGGAAAAATGTTGTGCATTTCCAAATATTTACAGCATTCATTTTGGAAAGAAGCTCCCCTTGCAAAAGTAGTCTCAAAAAGAAGCCCACCCAAGGGTGCTAAAAAAATGCACAGGGCTTCTATTCGAGGTTTTACAGTATACCTGTAGTTCGGATGACTGAAAATATTAAACCACACTGATCTATTGTTCTGATTTACCTTTACAATTGAGGTACAGTATATATATTTTATTCCTAGATGTTATTTTAATTTAATAAAAAAATTGCCTTTTTAACCAGTTGATGGTATGTATGACAGAATGGAAACATTGGTGCAATGGTTAGCTCGGACTCCCAGTTTTGAGGTTGGGGGTTCAAAGCCGTTGCTGTGCAAGGTGCTTGTCTTAAAGCAAGATGCATTACCTACGTTTGTCCACAGAGCTTAAGAATTTGACCTTTACTATGCAGTCAGTGGTGGCACCAGGATTTGCCTGTCGGCAGTCCGAGGTCCCCAATGTGAGGCGGTGGCGGCCGATGTGCCTAATGAAAAGAGTAAGCCTGGTCGGGCGTCACTCAAAATCTTTTGAAAGTGTTCCAGGGGTAGAAACCCCCAAAAAATAATACAGTTTAGGGGTTTCTAATGCTTATTTATTCAATTTGGGGTCTACTAATATGTAGAAAATACATATACATTTTTTTCTCCCTGACAAATTGTTGTTTTTCTCCCCGATGGAGGGGGAGCCCTGCCTCTGGCCCCTGCTGGCTCCACCCCTGTATGCAGTATGACAAAAGGTTGTTCCCCTTTTGCCAAGCCAGGTTTGGAAAGGGGCTGCCATATAGGCATGTTCCCAGAGTGGCACATAATAAAATATAACAAACATTTCAAATTAATTTTCAAATTGTTATTGGATAAGAACCAGCCTCAGCTTTGTGCAGTTGTGGGAGGTACAAGCATCATTATATAAATTACAAAAGAATAGTGTATCGGCTAGATACTCATCCCTGGTGCATATGGAGCTCCATGAAAGACAAGGCTCTTCTCTATGGCTGTGAACGTATGGCTGTGAACATGCTAATTTAAAGATTTTTTTTAATGTTAGTTACTGAACAAAAATATTTCTATCTGTGCAACATAATCTAATTGCATAAAATGATGTTTTATGGTTTTAAATACATGCAAAAGAGATAAGCCTGTGTCAATTTATAGTTGCATTTGTTTTTTGCTTAATTATTAAATTACTGAGAAGATAAAGCATTACTTGCAAATATACAATCAAATTATAAATGACAGTGTATTTTTTCTTGTCATCATCATTTCCCAGTGAGGATGCATCTTGTGAGCTGCTATCTACATCAGGAACACTGTGACACTATATCTTGCTCAGCTTTGGGGCCCCTCCCCTACATGTTATCTTATCTTTATTTTTTTTAATCAACAAAAAAATCTGCATCTTTCTATAAATGGGGATGCTAACTGCATCATTGAATGGCTAGACACCAGTAGCAGAGGTGGCTCCAGGAAATTGCCAACAAGGCATCCAACAAGGGAATTCAAACCAAGAGGCTGCCTAGGGCTCTACATTTGTCCTTGTGGTACCCCCATGTCTCCACATGCTGTCCCACAGTTTTCTCCCTTGAATATCAATTGTTAACACGTCTGCTTCCAATCCAAGCCCAATGAACATTTAAAATAGTTTGTGTGCAAGGTTTCACAAGCACAAGGTTATAAGTAATTCATCGCCCTCTAATAGGCCTTGTGGAAGAGTGGCATATCATGTGTAGGGGTGCGTAGTATGAGGTGATTTCTTTGCTTCTAAAATATTCAGTGGGGTGAAGTTTGGCATGCTAAATAGATGCTCAATATGCATTGACTTGCGTGATGTGCTTGTAGTTTGTATTCAGTGGGGGGAAATGGGGAAAGTTTGGCATGATAAATAGATGCTCAATATGCATTGACTTGTGTGATGTGCTTGTAGTTTCCGTTCCATTTTTAGTTTCTTTGTAACATCAATGCGATTCATTTTACATTCAAACTAGTTACATTTAATTTACACTGACTTCCTCCAACAATAATAAAGAACATGCTTCTTAAAATTGTATACAAGTTAGATTTTATTAGCTAGGATACAAACACATAGCAAAACATTAAATAATAAAGATAACATTAGAACTTAGCTAAATCTGTTGGTCATATATTTGATATAAACATTTTGGTAACAATAAAAAGGTTACAATGATTCTAAATTTAATAGTAACAGGCAATTCCTTTATCGATATTCTTACTACAGTATTTATAAATGGTTTCTTTTTTTTTTTTACCTTTATTGTATATTAAACATAAATATATTAGAAAGGCACTAATGTTCTACATTGAAATTAAAATGTTTTCATTATACATATACAAAACAGCGTAGATAAAAACCAAAAATGATGGGCAACATGATTAGCAGTATACACTGTAGACATATACACTATAATATTTATTTTGCCTTTATAAAAACAATATACATAAAATAAAGTATATTGCACAAATCTTTCAAATACCTTACTTTCAGTGTTTAAAAACATTTAAACTAATATAAACAAAATAAATAATATTAAATATAATATTAATATTCAGCACACATCTGATGCAAGCAGTGTGCAAGTTGCTTAAATAATGAACATAAAAAAACAAACATAGTATAATATTTACCGTGAACCTAAATTACCCAACCTGCTATGACATGACAACAGAGTACAGCAGTGTTTGCCATCAATTGGTAAAAAAATAATCAGTCAGCACCCACAGCCAAATAAAGTTAATTGTTAGCTTAACGTCTGGGATTTAAAATTACTATTTGATGAGGGTATTACTATCCTATATATTAGTGGTTAACAGGCTGGTAAATAATAACAGTTATTTAAAAAAAAAGTAATATTAATCTTTGTAATGTATTCTGTGATTTATGTTTCCATGTCTTAGGCTTTAAAAACAATCAGATAAAAATGTTTTTTAATAGCAAATAATACATTTTTTTATGAGGCTCCAAAATTGAGGGCAGGACGTGAAACTATAAATTATTTTATTTGGCCAAATTTGCAGAATGCCTCTGCATGGCAGCATCAAACTAAAACAAAGGTCTTTTAAAATCACAAATTTCTAAAATGGTGGGAAGAGCTGCATACAGAGTTTGTGTATATTCCAAATACTATACTTGCAATCAATAATGCCATGTTGTAGCACAGGTTTTTCAAATACAACTGTTTATCGTTATCATGGAAAAATACAGTACAGTATACAAAACAGGAATCTACACCTAACATTGTTTCTTTTAACTCGAAAGAACTTTTACTTCCCAATTGTAAAAAAAAATACACTTAGAAAAATTATACATACAAAAATATCTGATTTTCACATCATGTGAAAATCATGTGTATTAGCTCCAATATAAATGCCAGTAAAATATTTTTGGTATAATTGAGTTTGTACATCACGTATAATTTGTAGCTTATAAGTATGTGTTTATAAAAGGCTAAGTAAATAGAAGGATTTTTTTTTTCCTGTGAACTTCAATCCATAATGGAAGACAATAACATGCATTAATATTACTGATCATGCTTCCTTGTATATATACGTATTACGGAGCTTTCGGTCATGACTGTCATGACCTTTGGACCAATTCACTTGTCTGAGAACGTTTTAAATTTTCTGCACAATGCACATTTGACCCATTGAACATGTCCTGACGAGAACTTTGGATAATATTTGGATTGTTATGCGAAATCTTTACTTCGCTGATATTAAAAAGCTTTGCGTGAATAATAATAATAATAACAACAAAAATCATCAAACTTTTCGGTACACCATTTGTAGGAATATGGTTCTTTGGAGGTAAAACCAGAAGTTGATTGTCTCAAAGTTCAGGAAGCGTTTTTCTGACCTTTATCACATAAAGCTCCTTCATATAAAAACCCAGCAAACTTTTATACAAAACATACAGAACTTATGTAAAACCTAACCATTTATTTGTTTCCTTAATTATAAGTTAGTCAATCTAATTGCATTTTACAACAAAATATGACTATAATGCCAGCATTATATAATAATATAAGCACATGCTTCTTTAAAATATATATGATATATAAATATATTTAAAATATGAATTTATATACTTTACTGCCTGTATGTTAATCTGACCAGGAAAACACTGGTACAAATTCCTTCAACATGCATATCATTTGCATAAAAATTAAGGAAGTCATAAACTTACAATGTGCACATGTGATACTATCCACATGTGATACTCTACACATGTGATAATGTACACACGTGGTACTCTACACATGTGGTACTATACACATGTAAACACCTGTGATAATTTACACATGTGATACTATACTGTACATAGATGACTGCACATGTAATATGGTACATACACAATACAGTGATGGTATACGGTACATGTGATACTGTGTAGTACACATGTATCACTATACGTACACAGTATGATACTGTATACGTGTGTGATACACTTATAAAGTGATACTGAATAATGAGTAATGTTGTGATATATATTGTTTGATACTGTACATCTGTGATAACATACAGCGATACTGACCAGGCACATGTTGTGCTGTACACCTATTATAGTACATTTACTGTATACATGTGATACTTCATACTTGTGGAACTGTATGTGTGGTTGTACACATACCGCTCTCCAGGTTTCATCATAAGATCCCTGGTATCTTGAGCTTTATTTTGTTGAGACTTTTTTGTAGACTCACAAGTTTGTCCTCCTTCACCTTCTCCTCCTTGTAGTGAGCATTAATATTTCCAATCAACATTTCAATTTGAACTGAAAAGATTCCAGATACAGACATTTTAAGTATATTGAAAATTCATTGGTGATGAAACTGATCATATAAGAATTAATGTACTTTGTTTTAATTTACTTTGCAAAATTTATTAACCTAATGTGTGATGGCATACAAATTACTGCCTTATTATGTCTTTAGTATTTGTGCATAATGAGTGTTGCAAATGGGCAATTTGTACATGAAACAACAGCTTAGACAGTAGTACAGTATAAACTGTAGTTCACAGGAACAGCCTTTGATGAAATAGAACTAAGCACAGGGGCGGATCCGGATGTGTCCGAAAGGCGAAGGGAGAGGGGGTTGCAATTGAGAGACAACACTACCCAATATTTTCGTTTCTAGATGCCCGGAATTAACGTTTGAGGCACTTTGGGCAAACAATAATTTTCTTTCTTTTTCTTTTTTACATTTTCATGTTTCTTCTTTTTCAGCCTTTTTTTTTCTGCAAGCCCTGTTGAACATTTCTTTATAACGGATATGAGCGCTATACAAATATTTATAATTTTTATGAAACTCCATTGTTCACAGGCTCTTTTAGCACTTGTCCACAGTTATCAAATTAACTTTCAGCATATTTTGTTTGCTATCAAACAATAATAAATAATGTTGGCCTAACACTAACATTATTATTATAATAATGTAAAATAGTGCTCGTACAGAGAACATAACATGAAGGTCGTATCGGGCATATTGTTTATAGAAATACCTCGATGGGAACTACTGAAATGATTTTCTTTTACAAAAAAAAGTTGTATGCCCATAATGCACTTTATTCTTAACGCTTGTCCGACCTTCACTCAAATTTTGTTCCATTATATTTAATTCTATTTCCATCTCCCAAAGTCAACGAATCAACAGAATTCATTCTAAGTTCTTGCACTACATCAGTCCTGAACTTAACTGTATTGGCCAACTTAATTTTTTTAATATTAATCTGAAATCCAATCCCTTTGCCAGAAGAAAATACTTTGACTTAATATTTCTTTTTAAATGTATTAATAATTATTTCAACTGTAATTTAATTTCTTTAGATTTAAAGTTCCTAATCGCAGACTTTGTAATATTAGTGCTTTCTATGTTTCCTTTTCCAAAGTTAATATTTGCAAAAATTATTTTGTTAATCGTATATTTTGTTAACGCTTGTCCAGAAGTGGATGTTTTTAGTAATTCATTAGCAGTTTTTAAGAGGGTTACATTTCCAAGTTATTTTTTTAAATTTTTATTTTAAAATATTTATTAGATTTTTTATATTATATTATTTTCCGTACTTGTATTCTTTTCTTGCAAAATATGTGCAATGATGTTTAATTATCTTTTTATCTCGTAACCCGTCTGTAATGTTTCATGTTTTTTACAATCCTGTAAGTGGCGATTCTTGTTTTCACTGTTGGTTTGTTTTAGACAAATAAATAAACATTAGTCATTATGAAAACAAACTCACAGTCATTGAGGCTTCCTATAACACTTTGTTTCTCAACAAACTCTTCGCACATACTACGTGGAAGACCTAAATGCATCATGTTATGTGTGAAGGCAGCGAGTTGTCCAAACGTGATGTTCTCATGAAGTAGCTCCGTGTTTTCTCGTTCTTCCTGCGTTTGATTCCTCCAGTTTTCTCTTTAAAACATAATGTTTCAACAGCTATATAAAACATGTTTATTTTCCAATCAAATCAACATTATTATTATTATTATTAGATAATTAGGCCTACAGTAATCGTCAAATTAATAATTCTTCTAAAATAATTATCATTGTATCACATCCAGTAACCTATTATAACATGACAGTCATCATCATTAACCACCATTTCGGTTCTGTGATGACCTACTACAAAACTTTGTCACACCCCACAATCAGATGAGAATCTTCTAGAAAACCTCATCTCAAATTGAAACATCTAGGCCCAAAGATTGTTGTCCTCTTTGCAGGAGCATTACCACCAAAATCATTGTCATCTTTGTCATAATTTATTTATTATTTATAAATATTTCATTAGAGTAACATTAACAGAACTGCTGTATTAAAGAGTCCTCAACAATTACAAAGTAGTACAAGATGGAATAAATATATAAAATATATAACGGATATAAAAAATTGTATTGTCCATACCTGCCAGTTGGCATCCGTTTTTTCTTTTCTGAGTGAACAGCATCCATTAACGCTGCCGTCCAGAATCGCTGGTCTCTCCTGATAAACAGAAACATACCGGATTTAAGCAACGATGGAACAGGTGTGCAATTAACATTTGCTATTAAGACACACTTAATCAGTTGTCCCCTTACTATTTAGTATAATACAGATCACTGGCTTTTGGTATTTTTATGGTGATGACACCACAATAATTTTGCCATAAGCAGACAACATGTCTGATTTATGATGTTTACAGCATCAAATGAATTGATAATATAATATTGCTATACTCTAACTTCAAATTGGCTGGTTCCTAGACTGATATTACACACATGCAGGTCTTAGCGATGGTGAGCATAAAAATGGGTTGGATGGACAAAGCTGCACTAAACCTCATAAAATGGAGTAAAACGTGCAGGTTCTGGCATTAGGACACACGCATATTACATTTTACAAACGATCGGCATTGTGCCAAAGATGGTAGGCGGGCGACATTGGTTTTTAATATGTTTTTGCGGGATGCAACAAAACTGTTGTCAAGCGCCATTTATACGGAAGCACATGACACTTGTCGGCTATACCAAAAAATAGAGTATCTACAAACAAACTTTTTCACGTTAGGTTTCATTCTCTTTCAATATTCAATTGTATAATGTCTACAGATTTTCTTACATTATACATTATTACTATTATTAATCAAAATATGTACATTCATATTAATGTTTACAGTATATTAGTGACTAGGATAATAATGAGAAGACTTTTGGTATTATTATAATAATAATAATAATAGTTGGATTTGTAGAGCGCATCATGCGAAAAAGCCTCTTATAAAGCTTATAAATCCAAACATTATATAATAATAATATCCAAACATTATTCTTTTCGTTCTTTAAACAAATTCAAACTGATAATGTTAATTCTTTTTTTAAATTCCAAATAAGACAACAGAGTGTTCCTCAGGATATATTTTCTGGGGCTAAGCTGTCCGACAGGTGGGGCTGAATGAGATAAGAATAACTCAACTCAATAAACACGCATTTCATTTCATTAGCGCTGGCACCGCCACTGTTCCTTACTTACTTTCAGTAACTTTTCACCACTAATCGAGTGCTTTCATCAGACTGGCGCTAATCTGATGAAACCACTAGGTTAGAATTGAAACATTACTGATAATAAGTGAGTAACACTTCACTGTACTTTCATATTTGGAATTTTAAAAAAGACTTTATTTGTGGCAAACACAAGCCATAAACTAGTCACTCCTCGCAAATGTGTTTCAGAGATGTTGGAATGTCAACATTTTCGAAATCTATTTTATTGCACAAACTAAACTTTATATATCTAAACATCATGCTATGTTGTTATTTTCCTCATTTCTGACGTTAAAACAACATTTTTTTAACAATTTGATGATAGTCTCTCTCTGTGAGAAATGGCCGAAATTGTAAAGTTTGAAGGCTGATTTCTCAAAACTGTTCTTTAAACAACTGTATGTTTAACTCCTGTAACTTCATATAGAAATGTCAGATTTACAGTAAAAAAAAAAAAAAAATAAATAAATAATAATAATAATAATAGTGTAGTTTTATATAGCGCACATATCCATCTAATGTAAGATGCTCAGGGCGCTTGATATGTGGACTAGGAACTCGATCAATGACTTTCTTCACCCCCTAAGGGTCCCCTCGTGTCTGTGCTACCCGGTAACCCGGTACCAGCAACTCTTGTTGTCCACCAAATTATTCTTTTACCATTTTATAACTTTCATTTTACTGAATCCCAGTATTAATATCTAAAAATTTATTTTTGCGAGGACTGACTAAATCAGTTTTGTTTGTCTTGCAACATTTGTTCATTGTCATCGGTATTATTTTAACTTCATTGTCATCTGTATTATTTTAACTTCATTGTTCATTGTCATCGGTATTATTTTAACTTCATTAGCTTGTTATTGTAGATACACATAACAACATTTCATAAGATCTTGCTAATTCAGTCCTTTTTATTTAGGGAATTGGAAATTACTATACTATAATACTATAATTCAAGGAAAAAGGTACTATATATATAATTGTACTGTGAGTGGACGCATGCCCTCGACGGGGCAACGACCGATTGCTCAGTCCACCCATAGACTCATAGAGTGAACCCTGTGGAAAATTAGTTTGAGTTGAACTTGGGTCCTCAACAGTGAGAGCTTGCACAACGTTAAAAGGTCTCTTCGGCCTTTCAGGTCTTTCTGCCTGGAAATCACTCCTTGATGATTGAGAGGTCATGGTAGTTGAAGAGTGCACAGCAATTGTGGAGCAACCTGCCGATGCAAGTTGGTTTGAAGAATATCGGTGAGAGTTTGACTGAGAAACTCTGTGATCTAATGAATGATTAGTGTTCTGTCTCTTATACACATCTAGATGTGTATAAGAGACAGCATTTATATGAGTAAGTTTATTCTACAAAGCACTTTAATTTGATAAATAGGTTTATAGTAGATAAATTTTTCATACCACATACCAATTCGGATTCTGATATTGGTCATGTGCATATGAACGCAATGTAAAGGTCTTTCACTTATACATTGTCATTGAGGTTTTTATCAATTAAGGTTTTACCTTCTTGTTCGTGATAGAAAGTGAAACACATATTCATGATGTGCATAGCTGGGGTGAAGTCATCAGCTTCTTTACACCTGAAAAATAAATAAAAATTATTATTTTGATTTGTGTCCGGAAAATAGCCTGACGTCATAACAACTGGACCACCGAGCTTGTGCTTAGTGAGTAGTGTTGAATCTAATTCCCAAGCTGCAGCAGGCACTGCAAATGCTATTTTGATGTGTGTTTGCATCAGGATTCAACACTAGTCACTAAGTGCAAGCTCGGTGGGCTAGTGGATATGACACCAGGCTAGTTATCAGGAGGTTGTGGCTTTGATTTCCACCTCAATCACTAGCAAATGTATTTTATTTTAAAGTATTTTATTTTTTATTTACCGTATTTCAAATAATCATCCATCAAAAACGATTTTTGTTTTCACTTACAGACAAAAATTGCAAAAAAACACATCAAAAATATAATACCACAAGGGGGTATAATTTGGAAACATACTTAGTTCAGTACGATATCAGGTCACATAGGGCAAAAACGTCACTCCTATGAATTTAAGTATTTCGTTAGCCAGTTTTTAAACAATGAAAAGTTAAAAATCCAAATAAATTCACTGTATAAATATCAAACCCACCTACCAAGATTACCCTTCAATACTGTTGTAAGTTAACCTATATATTAATGTTTATTTTGTTTCATTTCAACTTGGCAATATGGTACATGATTCTTCTCCATATGTTTTATGACCCTCGACCCTTATAGCAAGTTCACATGACTCCAGTATCAATTTAAGTACGTGCATTAAAAACACGTAAAAATACAAGAATGCTGAATGTGGTTCCGCTGCCATTTCTTCATGTTACATCATACACTAACATACATCTAATAAGGAAACTAAATGTTGAAACATAAATGAATCAACAGTATAGGTTTCACAATGCATTTCTCAATAGCATGATTAAATATCATATTTTTTAAATATATACTTGCAACAACAGGCATTTATTTTCAAGGGTTTATTTAAAAAAGTACCATTATGTATAGAAAATTTATTACTATACAGTACAAATTATATATAAATTTACTATACATATTATTGTCACTAAATAGTTTGGTGGCAATGCATGAGAGGATATGCCCTTTAAATGCCATAGAGTATTCTATACTGTATTGTTATTTGATGATTGCTGCTATTTTTAGTTAGGTTACATTTATATATTTTGAGATATAACTCCTGGATGTGCACAACCCAATTCGAGAGTCATTTTAAAGTTACTATAATACTTTGAGTAAAGGCATTTTTTATTTTAACAGAATATAGGCCTACTTAAATGTTTATGGATTTTTACAATTTTGTTTTATTTACTAAAAATGCAAGAGGGTGGTGAAGAACAGCCTTGATGGCAATCCTTAAACCTGGCAAAGGTGACTGCCATATTATGTGCAAGACTGGCCGACATGAGGCTCTGTTTTTCTTGAAAACTTGGCTCGAAGCAGAAAGGTCAGGCGAGGTGAAAATAAACATTTACAGGCATCTGTAAATATATATACCAGTTACTGTGGGTTATCTACAAGTGTTAAGAGTGGAGTTGCTTTATAATGCTGAGAAAATAATCCTTGAGTTGAACCCATGCAATGTATAATGAGCATATTAACATTCAAATTCTCAATGACAATTATATCTATTTCAAACTCAATTCTCAAATCACTTTGATAGCACATAACAGGGGCGAATTCAGAATTTTTGAAACGGGGGGGGGGGCACAACAGTTTCAGAATAGGTATATCAGTAGTACATAACATTGATTTGCATTGAAATTTCTAAATTAAGTGGCAAAACAGGGGGAAGGGGCACCCCCCCCCCACCGTTCCTCTACTTTTGCAGAAATGAAATTCAATGAATTTATATCTATCAGTAAATTCAAACTCAACCTAAAATATTTTTGACACCAAACAATGGTTTAAAGAATGGAATGAATTGCATTACAACTCTCAAAGGAATTGCTTTATAAATACCTTAACATAACAACATCATAAATCCAAGAAATTGCTCCTGTTTTTTTCCATCTAAAACATTCTTAATCAATCAGGTATTTCACCCAAAACAGTAAAATATTTAATTTTTGCTCAAGCACTCGCCACGAAAGTTTTCAAAAAACGAATTCTAAGGAAACTTAAAGGCAGCTGTATTCGACTGAACATTCTTTGTTAAACCAAGTCCGTCTGCGCAGTGGTAAAATCCTACGAAGACGACCAGACGAATAGAAACCTGGTAAATACTCGACAAAACAAAGTGGTTATGTAGTTACCAACATACACATTAGCATAATGAAGGTTGCTTCGGCTTGTAGCAGTATGGGTTTTTCCACACAGTTTTTTAATTCTGTTAGCCTAAAATTATATTTTGACTTTATGTGGGTAAATATATTATAATTATTATTTTCTGAAATTTAATCTAAATTATATTAACACAAATGTTGTTGCTAAACTGACCATTCTGCCATGTTTGTTTTGGTCACATGGATAATTATGAAGGCTTTATGATTTGAGTGTTTTACTTGAAAATCTTTTGTCGAATTTTTGTTAATAAATGATAGAATGACCATAATGTTACGTTTACAATGTGTGAAACGATATGAGGATTACATTGAACGAGTAATAATCAATATTTACTGTCGTCGGAAATTAAATAATAGTAAATATATATTGCCAAGCAATAGTTTGAACAACATGGCATATGAGCATGTAGCTACTGTGTTCTCAGCAAATATTATAAGGTGACTATAATACTGTTAAGAGGTTCTTAAGAGCAAAAGGAAGTAAACTACTGTATCGATAGCAACCATTGCCTTCTAGGCCATGGCTGATTGTTCAACCGGTGGCCTGAAAGCTGCTGGGGTTAGATTCCATTCCATTTTTTATTGCTTTCAAGCAGTCTTGGGTTTTTATGCAGGCTGAAGTTTCCATTAGTCATTTTTAGACAATATTATTACAGACACTTGGCAGTGA
>NW_022727758.1:102777-129441 GCF_011630105.1 Anneissia japonica
AAATCAAAAAAGCGCGTCAAAATACGCGCTGCTGTCGTTAAGTACTTTTTGTGTGGTAAAGAATACAAAATTGCCTGACAACCAATACGCGCTCGTTTTGACGCGCTACTGTGATTTCACGAACTAACACAATCTACTTTGATTGTGTTAGTTCGTGATGTGAGCGACGATATATACTTACAGTACGCGATAAAGCAATAAAATATATATTAGGCCTATACCATGTTACTTTCATTTACACTCAACCTATGAATTGTACACCTTTGAATATGTATCTATGAATACGGTTTGTGTCTTTTGCCTTTGTATTATTTATCTTAAAAATATGCCTTGCCATTTGTGTCTTTTGAATATGTTTGTAGTTTTAGTTTTTTGACTATTAAGTAGTTTATGTTCCAACTGTTTCTTTATTGTAGTTACTTGTCTTTTGTGTCTTTTTATGTATTTTATTTTTATTCTCTATCGAAGCATCTGGAAAAGAAATTTCATGTGAAGAAACTTGTAAACGTTGACAAATGTATCTTGTATAAAGAGCAATTAGAACCTGAATATGTTGCTTGACAAATGTATCTTGTATTATAAAGAGCAATTAGAACCTGAATATGTTGCTTGACAAATGTATCTTGTATTTAAAAGAGCAATTAGAACCTGAATATGTTGCTTGACAAATGTATCTTGTATAAAGAGCAATTTGAACCTGAATATGTTGCTTCTCTGCAACAAAAAAATGATGCCACTTATGGACTAAATTATTAGGTTTCATATCTTGAACAGTGGATGCTCCAGAAACTTGCCAACAAGGTTCTGACATGTCTGACGAAGGGTTCTGAAACCAAGGGGCCTACTACAGCATTGGTCCTGATCCCAAAAAATCCTTGGTACAGTCCACGGGGAGAGTTGAGTATGGTCCAAATTGTGCTTTTGTGCAAAATAACATTTTTGTATTAAAAAATTTTTATTTTTACCTTATTTTTGGTCCAACGACCTTATTTTATGACAGAGGCAGATTAATGAGGGTACATATTTGAAGATTTAAAAAAAAATGGGGAAAAGAAAATTGCATTTAAAAGTAAGTTTGAAAGTGCCATTTCCCGCTATCTAAAGGTGTCAAGACAGAATCTTCAAATCTCAGCTGAGGTGGTCTAGTAGTTGATCCACCTGTAAAATTCCTCCCCTTTGAATTCTTGGATTCTTGGAACTAATTCAGTTTGGCTACCATCTTTATTATCACTTTTCAAGTGACTCCTTTAAAAATGTATAGTACAATGAATTGCCCATTATTTTAGTATGAACACCATTGGGTGCTACCTTCCAAATAGGAGATGCTAATCATAATATAACGCAATTTTGTTTCTACACAATGTTTCTATTTTCTAATTCATTTCATGTTACGTTAATTTACTACAATTCTATTCATTCTATTGTCTGTCAGACTCCTGCAATAACTACCAAAACCGTACTATTCATACTGCCCACAATTAATTAGTTAATTAACTGAATGGTAAATTAATAATTCATTACCACACGCTCAACAACGGGAAGGCTCTTCTACAAGTTCATAATTGACACACAATCGACATCAATGATGATAGCTACTTTTACGATGGGTGAGAAATTATCAATGTATATATAATGTATAATCTATAAGCATTTATACCACGCTAATTCCACCGGATTCATAGTGCTGATTGTCAAATTCAATGTAAAAACTGTAAAAGTGTTGGATCCCATTCTGATTTATGCAGTTTAACAAAAAAAATTTAACAAGAAAAAAAAAAAAACCTTTAATCTAATCCTTAGCCTATTTCTTAACTAAAATTAAAATATATAGTTTAATATATTTTACTTACCATTAATAAATGTTAAATATTACAGTACATATCATTTTGAAATTGTAAGTACTGTATGCAACAGGTTAAAGGTGTTATTAACTTTACATCAGATCAGTAAATATTCCCGCTCATATAAAAATTAGTTCTGTTTTCTAGTTTTTGCATGCGAGAAACATTACGAATTGAAAACAAATTGTTTCTATTACTATGATACTATGCCATAGATAACAATGACATCTTTTAACCTTCACCAGACTATCAATGTCATATTAGATTTTTTTTTTTTAAGTTTTGCCAATGTATCTGCTACTGTGTTATCTTTTCCATACAAGCAAATGACATGGCTTTTTTTAAACTATTATCTGTAAAATTGACTTTCAAATAATCTTCACAAAAATACTGATCGAGGCATTTTTATTTTCTACACATTATTTTATCATATATTGTTTCACAGCTCCTAGTTTGTTCTTCACTATTACTGTTAGTGTTTTTTTTCATCCTATGTTTATTATCATTATAATGTATTCCTTTTAATTTTTTTAACGATGTTTTTATAATTTTATATCATTTATAAGGCGTAATTCCACAGTTCCAAATCTGGGGTCTACATTTACAATATTTAAAAAATGGTTTACCCAGGGGGTTGCAGATGGTCGAAAACATTGTCAATATTGACCATGGATACGGTATGGATATGGTCAGTGGACCAAAAAAGGTTAAGAACCTAGGGCCTAATTGCATCCATATGACAATCCCTTTGTAAATCCCTGTAATTACTGTTATTGTTAAAGTTTGTGTGCAAGATCGGTCAAAAGGTCTACCATTGTTAACACTCACTCAAACAAGCAGACTGCAAAGAACTGCACAAGCCGGTAAAATGTCTGCTCTGCTACACACTTATTATAGATACGCTTGCCATCCACCAGCCTTGCAAACCATTTCCTACCTTCTGCAGTCTGAAAATTAGAAAATACAACCCACCAAATTCAAATGTTGAGAAAACTACTATTAGCAAACTAAAGTTACTCAAATACTGAATTAAACAGGCATGCTTTCAGGAAATCCTGACAGGGTTCCTTTGGAAGCTAAAGTTCTTGGTAGGGGCATCGAGGCACCCTGAACTGAAGCATTCTAGTATGTAGTGTATGGTAAATTTCATATCATTTTGATGGTTTTTGATGCATGGGGACAAGGTCTTTGGAGGGATGGTCAGGTTTTAAGGGTTTTCCTCACTCAAAACTCCTCTGGTTTGTTTCAGGCACCTGATGTATGTCTGTCTCTTATACACATCTAGATGTGTATAAGAGACAGGTGCATAGCTGGGGTGAAGTCATCAGCTTCTTTACACCTGAAAAATAAATAAAAATTATTATTTTGATTTGTGTCCGGAAAATAGCCTGACGTCATAACAACTGGACCACCGAGCTTGTGCTTAGTGAGTAGTGTTGAATCTAATTCCCAAGCTGCAGCAGGCACTGCAAATGCTATTTTGATGTGTGTTTGCATCAGGATTCAACACTAGTCACTAAGTGCAAGCTCGGTGGGCTAGTGGATATGACACCAGGCTAGTTATCAGGAGGTTGTGGCTTTGATTTCCACCTCAATCACTAGCAAATGTATTTTATTTTAAAGTATTTTATTTTTTATTTACCGTATTTCAAATAATCATCCATCAAAAACGATTTTTGTTTTCACTTACAGACAAAAATTGCAAAAAAACACATCAAAAATATAATACCACAAGGGGGTATAATTTGGAAACATACTTAGTTCAGTACGATATCAGGTCACATAGGGCAAAAACGTCACTCCTATGAATTTAAGTATTTCGTTAGCCAGTTTTTAAACAATGAAAAGTTAAAAATCCAAATAAATTCACTATATTCTTTTAATATTTGTTAATCAATTCTATATATTGTATATATTTTTGTTATGTGTCCACATTGAAAATCAGAGTACAGTAATAGTATTGAAAGTGCCTACAATGTAGAAAGAATAAATAAATGTAAAAAAGTAACAAACATTACTTTAAAATATCAATCCTTTCCACTCTACCAGACCCAAAGAATTGTGTGATCTTAGAGGTAGCATTTGCAAATTTAACCACAGGTGCAGTATGGTTGTGGCAGGTAGCATATGTCATTAAATATAACAAAAGACTGATATTGCATTTGCTTTTTATTTAAAAGAATTTATAATATGGTATTTTATTCACTCCCACTTACAAAGGTATTTCAAAGTTCAAATACTGTAGATTGTGTTATTATTGCTTGGTTGGAAAATATGAATATGGCAGGATATCACCAGTGGGGTTTATTTGAACTTGAATTTGCAGGCTGACACAATGATCCAGTGACCAAATTGCTGTCAGAAACACTCATTTTAAAGTCTTGAACAATACATATTTTTGTATCTTACCGTATGAGATAATGGTTTGGAATATTCTATAAGGTCATGTACAAAACATTGAAAAATGAATGAAAAAAAAAAACTACAAACCAGTACAATATTTATATAGCATCTTTATAGAGGCTGAGTATTCCAGTTTATTATAGAATGTAACCAGATATACAGGGGCCCTCTTAAATTAATGGAGAGAAAGTGTGATGATTATCATACCTCCATGTATAAACTAAGTGTTATTAAGGCTCAGGGCAGAAGTTAATCGTAATAGCATGCGTTATCACTAGGTATATGCCAAATACAAAAGAAGAACCTAAATGTATCACGACTTTACAATTATTATTACGATTCACTGGTAAATTGCGTATACATTTTTTTATTTGTAATTAAAATTTTTTTTTTTTTTAAATCCTATCAGCCAGAATTTGAGGGGGTGGGAGAAGGAACGCTAAATAAATACTTTTTTGTACAAGGCCTAATATTAACTTTAAGATTTTAGAGACATGACAAACGTAGGTAAAAAAGCGTTGTCCAAGAACACAAGTGAAATGCACAGTGAAGGTTCGAACCCCCGACCTTGATGTTGAGAGACCAAAAACCACTCCTGCTCCCAAACCACTTGTTTTGAATACACATTTTAAATATGTGTAGTTTTGAAGATGCAGGTGAAAATGACTCCATAGTTTGTAGGGATCATGAATTTGAAAACCATTGTCAAAATATTCATGCTCCCTGGCCATGTGGAGTCTTGAAATTTATCATTTACATGCAGCACGCAAAAATTATATATCATACAGTACTGCATAACTTAATGAACATTAGGCCCAATAAAAAAAATTATTAGTTTATCACCCTCGCGCGAATGCCTTTTATGGTACTGAAAAAAAAAAATTGTTGAAAAAAAATTTTTTTGAAAAAAAAAAAAAAATTTCTAATTTTTTTAAATTTTTTTTAATTTTATTTATTTTTAATTTTTTTTTTTCATTTATTTTATTAAATAGTTAGTAGATATTGTTTGCATGATCTAAATCATGTTTTACTTTGAATATCAATGCACCAGCAAACAAACCAAGGGTTACATTTGGCTTTAGCAAAATAAAAAATTTAAAAAAAAAGCCTCCCTCCCTCATCACTTTTCCTGCCCAGATAGGGTGATAAACTAATAATATTTTTTATAGGGCCTTAATCAAAAAATAAACAGTAATCAAAAAATGTATTAATAATAATGTTAATTTTGGTTTGTAATTATTTTGTTTGGTAGAATCATATTTAAACAATAATTAATAATCCACACCCCTATCCCTTGTTCAATAATCTCCGAATTGGACACCTTATTTTGATAAAATCTTTGTATGAAATTTCAATTTTGACTTCCCTGTTTATCTTAAATTTATTGATTTTTGTAATCAAACATTATAAATTTAAATTTTGCTCTATTTCACAGTGGGACTTTGTATTTGGTATATGTTTTTTCTGTTCTGTATATTATTTTATTGTCAATTGTGCCAATTCAGTACTTGCACTGCAACAACGAAATGAACACAGTAAAACATGAATTAAATTAATAAAAAAGAAGGAATTAAAATTGCTGAACAAAGATTAATACAGTACTGGAATTACTCACCCTACAATACTGGTCAAACTTGTGGTTATCTGTCTGTGTTATTGACCCACTGTAAGTAAACAAAACAAAACAGGATATACAGTACTGTAAATGTCAACAGAGTTCAAGCACGTACATTTCTATCAAGTATCTTGTTTAAATCCTGGATGTGTGGGTTCTTATCAACAAAGGTTGCATTCTTATCTTCATATATTAGGCAAGACTTTTTTATACCTTGTTTTAATAGCGAACCTGTCGTCCGCCAATAATGATGATTTAAAATTAAGATAAAATTTCATTTTTGGTCAATTAGTGCTTCCTCCACCCAGAAAAAAATCGAAATTTCAGAAAAAAAATTAAAGTTTATTTTTATTATGCCTGCTGCTGCCTTTAAATCTGTAAAAATAATATATGTAGTATATTTCTTCCTAATCATATAAATTTAAAGCATTAACCATCCCATTACTCAATGTTTACATTCACCAATAACTTTTTATTTTTATTTTCTCTTATTTCGGAAAAACTATTTGCTAAATAAAACAAATATATATATTTCTTTTTATTACCCTCCTCTGACGATCTTTAAAAAAAAAATTTCACGAAACAAGGAATAAAAAAAGTCTTGAATAGACAATCATCACAAAGAATTGTTGAAATAAATTTAAAATAATACTCAAAATGAAAATGGTACAGTAATGGGGAAATAGGAGGCTAGCCACCCCCCCCCCCACAAAAAAAAGACACCGAAAAAGATATAAGAAAACAAAACAGAGAAAGAGGGAAGCATAGTATCCCAAAACAAGCTAATTTTGGTTTAAATTCCAAGTACCAGTGTTTATCGTCACTGCTGAGCATTTCTAGACAAAAATCTCAAACAACTCCAATACATTAATTTATTTGATTGAAGTTAGCAAGTTTGTAAGGTTGCTCTCAGAGTAAAAATGCAGGAAGTGCCTATAAGTAATTAAGTATCATAAAAATTCAAACAGGTTCATGAATGTATGAGAATAATATTAGACAGCCCAAAGAACATGATTGACCATATCCCTGTCATCATTAATCTGAAATTTCTGGATAGATAATTAAAATTCAATAACAAAGTGTGACTCATTTAATAGCTGATTGATGTGCAGGTATCGTATCAGGATTAAATTCAGTGTCAGGATTTTTAAAAAAAGTATTATATCCAGTGTCAGGGGGGGGGGGGGGGGGGGGGGGGGGTAGGTCTGCCAGGGTACTGCATGTGGACAGTATTATACAATAACTGTATGGATACTATGGAGACATGTGTGTGGGCGATATGACACAGGACGGTGTCTATGTTCTATTACACTTAAGTATGAGCACAATGTTACTACATGTAAATACTCAGTATGGCAATCACGATATTATAGTATATGCTTTATAAGTTCATCCACTGGCGAAGATCCCTGGGAAGTGGGGTAGATCTGCCGCTCGAGGGAAATGTAGTACTGCATGTGGACCATCCTGTGAACATTTATTATAGGGACATGTGTACATGTGGGTGATATGACACGGTTTAATAAATATATAATTTGGGGTCAATGTACTATTGTAGACATACTGCAAAGCACAATGTACAACATGTACCAAAGACAGTATGGGAAATTAATTATTTGCATCCAGTTCATAAATATCCAATAGGGAGGAAGCTGTAGCAGGTCAATTACAGGCATTAAGCAGAATGGCTCTCACGATATAAAAATCTAAAACAATACAGGAAATATTATTAATGAATGAGTATTACTTTTAATATATGCCATCTGCGATGAAATCTGGGGGAAAAGACAACTACTCAAATTAAGTATTAAAAGTTGCTTATTTAAAAGATATTAATTTCAGCCGGCATTCCCAGTCTCCTTATTCCCTATTTTGTTTATTGTACTTTTTAGATTTGATATCCACATTGTGAGACACACTTCTTTCTTAATTTCCTCATTTTGATTGGACAGTTTTAATTTTGCTTTTACATGGTTGGTCTGTTGATAAAAACGCTAAATGTTTTGACATTTAATATTGAATAATTTCTTCAAGTAAAACCAGCATGTTTACTTTTGTTTTCTTTTGGTGTAAACAGTCTACAGTAAAACTGTTTATACCAACAAGTAAGCACGCAGGTTTTACTTTAAACAAAATTATTCAATAAGATTGGTCCTATAAATAATTAAGTATCATAAAAATTCAAACAGGTTCATGAATGTATGAGAGTAAATATTAGATAGCACAAAGAACATGATTGACCATATCCCTGTCATCATTAATCTGAAATTGCTGGATAGATAATTAAAATTCAATAACAAAGTGTGACTCATTTAATAGCTGATTGATGTGCAGGTATCAGGATTAAATTCAGTGTCAGGATTTAAAAAAAAAGTATTATATCCAGTGTCAAAGATCCCTGGGAGGGGATAGGTCTGCCAGGGTACTGCATGTGGACAGTATTACACAATAACTGTATGGATACTATGGAGACGTGTGTGGGCGATATGACACAGGACAGTGTCTAAGTACTATTACACTTAAGTATGAGCACAATGTTACCACATGTAAATACTCAGTATGGCAATCATGATATTATAGTATATGCTTTATAAGTTCATCCACTGGCGAAGATCCCTGGGAAGTGGGGTAGATCTGCCGCTCGAGGGAAATGTAGTACTGCATGTGGACCATCCTGTGAACATTATAGGGACATGTGTACATGTGGGTGATATGACACGGTTTAATAAATGTATAATTTGGGTTCAATGTACTATTGTAGACATACTGCAAAGCACAATGTACAACATGTATCAAAGACAGTATGGGAAATTAATTATTTGCATCCAGTTCATAAATATCCAATAGGGAGGAAGCTGTAGCAGGTCAATTACAGGCATTGAGCAGAATGGCTCTCACGATATAAAAATCTAAAACAATACAGGAAATATTATTAATGAATGAGTATTACTTTTAATATATGCCATCTGCGATGAAATCTGGGGGAAAAGACAACTATTCAATTTAAGTATTAAAAGTTGCTTATTTAAAAGATATTAATTTCAGCCGGCATTCCCAGTCTCCTTATTCCCTATTTTGTTTATTGTACTTTTTAGATTTGATATCCACATTGTGAGACACACTTCTTTCTTAATTTCCTCATTTTGATTGGACAGTTTTAATTTTGCTTTTACATGGTTGGTCTGTTGATAAAAACGCTAAATGTTTTGACATTTAATATTGAATAATTTCTTCAAGTAAAACCAGCATGTTTACTTTTGTTTTCTTTTGGTGTAAACAGTCTACAGTAAAACTGTTTATACCAACAAGTAAGCACGCAGGTTTTACTTTAAACAAAATTATTCAATAAGATTGGTCTGGTTTTAACTACTATCTGTTACACTTCTGCAATATTATAAATATACAGTATATGGATAGATGATGTTTTTTCATCAATCCAAATTGATCGAAACTTATGAATCGTCAAGAAGTCGGAGTTACTTTGTTTTTGTTTCATTGAGTTACACTCAGTGGGACACTAAAATATCAGTTTCTGCTGATAATATATATTTTTTTACTACAAAAGTCATCCATGAAATAAATTACCATAAAAATTTAAGGGTTTATAGGAAAAATATACTGTATGAACCTATTATTAAATCCCACCTGTCAATTGTTCTAATTTAACAGTTAGTAGCATCATTACAGTAGTAAATTAGTGCTTTACGGACAATCTGCAGTAAGGGCAAATAGATTATCACTCCCACCCGCGTCAAAAATTCGGGAAATATTGATGCGGGAATAAAAAAAATTTTTTTTGCCATATCAATTATTTCAACAGCATAAAAACAACTATGCAATTTTGTGACTTCAAATACATTTTTATTTAAAAAACTTTAAAATTAAACCAGTTTTTATACAATATTTACTATTACAGGCCAAACATAAACAGTCACTCCCTCATCGATAAAAACAAACTAAAGCGAAATTATCCATTGTTCCGATAAAAAAAAAAAAAAACCCGCCCTCCCTCATCAATTTAAAAAAATAAAAGAGTGACAAATCTAATAATTTTTTCTATGTGCCATAAAGACGAACGTGATTTTTAAAAATCTAAAACTTGAATTTCAAGTGTATAAGATGACCCCCCTGATTTTCAATAATACAGTAGTCTGCTATTTTAAGCCTTGTCTTATCCGCTAGTACTGTATATACGGTAGTTCTCTTGACTTTAGATAAAGGCTTCCGCACCAGTTCAAACGTTTCTCTTGGTTATACCTATTTATTTATTCTTGTTCATACGTGTGCATAAATTAATAATTGATATTGAAAATGTATCTGGCCGTTTCCTGTGATTTCTTCTTCCACTGCATGATCCTACAACAGTTCATTACGTCAATGACACCCCATCACATGATACTGCCACTTTGTTACTAAGCAACACTACCCAAATGATTGAATTGATACGGCTGAGTATCTCCGAAGCTAAACCACAGTCAATTGCTTGTAAAACTAAAATACTGTATTTTGACTTTATAATTTCAAAAAATTGTATATTTATTTGTGCCTTGTAAAAATTCTAATTAAAAATATATTCTTAATAAATATCATATTTTGGCAAGTGTTTTTTTTTTCTTTTATTATGGTTATGATTGGAAATTATTAGATATTGATATTTGGAAACTGTTGTGGTAAACCACTTGGAAGAAGAACCGTCACTGTCACATGCTAGGTGGAACAGCAGACAGACACAATTAACTTGATGATTATCACAATAAAATATAAGAAGCAAATCCACAAACACTTTTGTCTTGCCAAAATGGTGAATTGAATCTGGTAAAAATAACTTTTAAATATAATTCAGTATAAACTTTTGAATAACCTACCATTAAATTTTAGCAGCACTATACATTCACTTTACAGGTACTTTAAAATCTTTCAAAGTTTGTTTTGTATGAAATTTAAGTTTTTATTATCTGGACCCCAAGAAAGAACAATGTCCCCACATTGATTAGGTATCCAGAAAAAAATAAGTTTCTAATCTAAATCTAATCTATGTATGAATCTGTTTTTTTTCGTGGAAATTTATTGCGGGCCTCTTTGAGACGGCTTGTTGGCTGTAAGCCTTGGCTACCCACAATGAACAAAGTTCAATAAAAAATAAAAAATAAATTTAATACTTTTATACAGAAAAATGCTGGCAAGTTAAAGTGTTGAAGAAATGTAGTTTTAAAGGGTGTGTTGAGTGGCCATCTGTCCTCATAATGGTCAACTCAAGGGTACAGTATGCAAAAACCTGAAGCTAATTTTAACAGTCTACAAATAATATGGTGCCCTTGACTCTTCTACAGTAGAGTAGCAGAGGTTAGTTATTCAGTATATAATAGTAACAAACACATGTGACTTTTGTATATAATAAATGGAGTATAGATTACTTGCGTACACAAACATGTGACTGTACAATAATATGCTGGTTTAATTATTACTTTGGCATTCAAACACAAATCATGTGACTATCATAAATTCACTATATTGTTGATAATAAAATATTACATGCAAGTAGGACATATGTGACAACAATTAAAACAACATTAAACATGCTTAGATTTTAATATGTCTGGGATGAGGTAATAAAATCGGAAAATTAAAATTTAACATTTGATCAACAGACATAATACCATTCAATATAATTTGCACAGAAATGCCTGGTAATCAATTTTGAAGACTTGTCTCTAGTCAGTACCACAGGGAAAATTGAATTGTTTTAATGCGTTTTGATTGAATTTTTAGCAGGTTTCAGAATTTTACCTCTGATAATATAATTTGATACACAATGTATCATTTAAGTACCTGTATAATGTTTGAAATACTGTACTTCAGCTGTATTACCAGTACTTTTAATTCTTTATATTATATAAAATGGATGTACGAAAATACTGCATATCAAAATATATATATATTTTAATATGCAGTATTTCTGCACATCCATTTTTTAACCGGTTGTATCCTAATGTTTCATTATGATTTGTATTTTATAGTTAAATTTGATTCGTTATTATCCTGAACAGACAAAATTTCATGTATTTATATAAATAATAATAATAATATTTCAGCACTTATATAGCGCTCTTTACCGGAGTGTCACAGTGCTTAAAAAGTATGAACTATAGAAAAAGGTGAGTTTTAAGAATAGATTTAAATTTACATTGGAAACTTGTTAAATATTTGTACTTCTGTATCTTACCTTATGTTTTTATATTATAATCAAACTTGTATTTAACATTTTTATATTGTTGTAAATCCATTGTTTTTTACTGTGCTTACTGATAATGTATGTGACTTAAAATATATTTTAAATTGAGTACCGGTACTCGATTGTCAAACAAAAGTAAATTGGCTTGAAACATGTTTGTATTAATTTATGAGAGTATGATTGGATATTTTTGTCCAAGCTCCATTGAGTTTCAAATGTAAATCTGCCTTATCAACACTGATTTTAAAAACTTCCTTATGTACAATTTACGAAAAAAAATAGAACTTAACTCAAGATTTCAAAGTGAGCAATCCCAAAAAAAATAAGACAAAAATATTATCAAATATTTGCATAGTAAACATATTAAATTTAACAATGAATGTCGTTGTACAAACCTCTCATGAAAAATGCGCCTCACAAGATCTTTCATAAATGATTTACATTCAAGTTCATAGTCTCCAAGTTCATCATCACTACTAGAAAGTCCATCCGTCATTGTATCCTCCATCGTTCCCAATGTTGTGTCCTCTATTGTTTCTCCTGTTGTTTTGATGGCTTCTCCAGTTTTTGTCACATCTGCCTCTGCAGTCACCTCCACTGTTTCTGTTGTTGCTACAGAGTTCATTATTTCTTTTTCTACTTCTTCCACATTTTTTATAACTGTTTCTAATTCAATATTTGTTTCTTTGTGTTTAACGTTCGCATTCACTTCGTTTTCGCTGTTTTTCACAGTAAGTGAATTTGAGTTTGCATCGCAGACATCCTTCCGGAAGCCATCACTATTTTGTCGTTTTGAAATACTATCAAAAAAGGAACTCACAGCTTCGAACTTCCCTCTAAGTGCAGCTACGCTAACAGTCGATGTCACTACATCTGCGTCAAGTGATGACTCTGCATTTGTGTTGATACGCGAGTATGTTCCGTCGTTTGTAATTGATTCTGTAGCACCTGTCAGTTTACGAATTACACCATTAATATATCCTTCCCTTTGGTTAGATTCGCTGTGGTGGAGTGGACTGGTTGAAGTCATCATGGTTGAACTGGTTGAAGTACCAGCAGATTTAATTCCATCAGCATATGTGTGCGAGGAAGTCAAGCCTCTCCTTACCATTGGATCTTGGGACGATGACATCATCATCAGGGATTTCAAAAAAGTACCCCTGTATAAAAATAGAAACAATGTCAATGAGGGATATTCTAGAAGAAATTCCTCAGCATGCAATCGAGCTCTTTTGTATATCAAATTCAGGTTCCGTTTATTTTGTTCAAAAGGAAATTACATCAGGTGAAAAATACTCATAACACACATAATTTAAAAAGTATAATAAATTGTTTTTGTAAGTGGTTCAGATAGAGAGGGCTATTCAGCAGTTTCCATGAGTTTAATGGCTACTAATTAAAAACTCCTTATTGAATATGGTACAAAGGAATTATTTGAAATGTAATATTTTATGGATAAAAAATTAAATATTTAAATTAGTGCTTACATTTTATACAAAATAATATCACTAGTTTTCACTTAAAACCCAGAAAAAAGAAAATGTTTTGTTTCCCAGTTAACAGGTGCACTAAAGTTCCAATATTCTCTGTGCATACACATTTAATAAGAACATTTGAAGCTGAAATTACTTAATAAAAGATAAGAACAAAATAAGAACAAATTGAGGCCGAGGTTTTGGGTTTTTTTTTTAAATAGAAAAAAAAAACAACCAACCTTATCTGTACCATATGTGCAGTAGGTATGATTATTTAATACCCTCTATAATACAGTATGGTAATATACTGCTGTACAATTTTATAATTACCGGTATCGATCTTTGAAAAATTAGAACAAAATGAAAACGGCAAAAAATAATAATTTTACTGTTAATAATGAAAACATATCTTATTTTATATTTTTCTATATTCACTAATGAATTGTACCTTTATTTTAACACCTTTTATCTATTTATATTTGTGTATATGGTGTACTGCTTCTTATCCTTGGAAAGACAATTTCATGTGAACTTTTACTGACAATAAAGAGAAACTTGAACTTGAGTTCAAGTTGAAATTGAACAATTGTTTTGATTTTTGTCGAAGTTTATAATTTACGCTTGATCCTTTTAAATGAGAACTTCAATGAAATAATTGAATTTTCATTGAGGTAGGGATAAAAAGACTGATGATTTCTCCAGACTTTATCACCAACAGAATAAAACAACAACAAAGGGACAAATCCATGCAGTTGCTATTCTTCTGAAATCTCATGGTTCTTTAACTGCGTAAGCCACGTCCTGATTTAAAACCCAGTTTCAACTGGTTTCAAATTAATCATGGATTTAGATTAGTGAGCTGAACTATATTTAAGTTCAATATAGATTTCATCGTTTTGTTTTTTTTTATGATTCCTATCTGTTATTCCCTCTATTTTAGGTTTTGCATGTGTGTTTGTTGCTACCCCTCGACACACCTAACCATATTGGTTTTTTTGGTTTTTTTTGCATACGTCGAAATGAATAAAATACAGTAAAATAAATAAATTAATTTAGATTAAAATAAAACTGGGTAAAAAGCATGTTAAAAAAATTTACAAAAGGATCTAATTCACATTTTTATGAACATTAATGTAAATTTTTCAACTGTAATATGAATTTTTATATGAATTACTGAATAATATCACATTTTCATATGAAAATCATTAAATTGATAATGGATAAAAACTCTAAGAATTAATTAATTTCTTATATGCTTCACTGAGTGATTACCTGTTATGTTGTCATTGCCAGTAAAAACATAATTTCCAGTTTGTTTTGGACAATATTGTTTATGCTTAAAAGAAATGGAGGTACATTATAAATTGATCTTGTTAAAGATGCAATATCAGTCAAGAGATAAAAAAAAATAAAAATTTTAATTCCATATTTGAATTTCTTAAGTGGTATATGTAAGTAAGTTATTAACTTAAAATTTGAATTTAAAAAAAAATCCAGTCCATTTTCTAACAGTTAAATAATAAATTTCCTGGTAATCAATTTAAAGATTTTTATAGTAAAATGTCTACAAATCAGTGAAAACTACCTTTTTTCAATATATTTCTCATTGGAAGCTAATAATGTATTTGATCCTTTCAAATTTTTGAGGTAGTTTGTTTATTAATATTGTATTTATGTTCAACTGGATGAGTGCGGTTCGCAAGTGATTAAGTTTGCTTTTGTGTCCCTGCCAACTCATTCAATTTATTGTATTTGTATTTTGTCTATTCCACCATTGTATTGTACTTTGTTTTCTCGACAAATAAAGAACAACAGAATATCAGACTGTCTTATTTTAGACATAACTAATAATTAGCATAACAATTTAAAATGATTCCTCCATGAACACTGGGACTACACTAAATATTGAGCATAATACCAAGTACTAGTTTAAGTAGTACAGTAGTACTTGGCGAATAATGCTAACATTTGAGATGGTCCCTTCTGTGGATAGCATAGTATTGTGTGTCCATATGGTAGAATTAGGATGATTTTATCCAGGTTATTGCTGCAGTAAAACTAATGTAGTTAATTCAAAGTAAATTTTTACCACTTTGAATCACTGTGAATTTTGCAAAAAAAATTGAGCAAAACAAAAAAACACAACCTCTGTGTATTTGTACTTGTATTAATGCATGTGGTATCAGCACCCTTTAACATATAGTATAATAATAATATAATAACATATATGACATAACTCCACCACTGCACTATATTTTCAGCAGACTTAAATGGTTCAGTTAAATTAGTTGGTAGGGGGGAAGGGGAAGTAATTATGCGGGAAAACTGTTGCGGTAACAATTTTCAGTTGAATGCCACAAGATTTACTGCACAAATAATGAGAGAAAGCCCGACAATCACTTTGCATGCCCGGGAGTCGTCAGCCAAAGTAAATTCTATGGAAAACATGCGCATGCACAACAGATCATTTTGAATGACGATCCGTTCACACTCCCACCGACAATCAGCAGGCAGCGCTTACAGGGAGCGAAGTTGGATTCGTACGCCAACAGTCGTGGCGCGGTGAGTGCACGGCCTTAGGGGTGCGAAGATCATTTTGAGTTTGAAAAGATAAAAGTCGGCCAACAATGAAGACAAAAAATAACTACGGAACCACAAATTGCAGATTAGTAGAGTGCGGATTTTACTTTCTGTCAGACACATGTTTTGTACACGCATTTATATTTAATATTTGCACGTTTAAATTAAAAACCATATGACATGGTGTATAAGTGTTTATGGTGAGTAGGGTTTACTGAGCTGCACAGAAGCAGTCCCGACCAGTTTGGTTTTTCATTCATTTGTACAGATTTGTTGCCCATTCACAGTCACATCCACAACAACCACAATATACAGGTATAGTACCTAGTTTATAATCTCCTTCATAGATTACAATACAGAGAAAGCACTGACCATAGAAAAAGCACTGACCATAGAAAAACCACTGACTGAATTCACCAGAGCCCAAGGCTATTCTTATGTAAAAAACTTTGACAAGTAGGCCTATTTTACTGATGCCACTTTTTTTTAGGCCCAGCATCTTCTTATAAAAAGTAAGGATCTAATACATTTTATTTTTAAAATTCCAATAAAACACAGATCATTGTTTTAATGTGGTTATAGTTTTGGACAGTATTTCAAAATAATATGATTTGGGCTTTTTAGAGGTGCTTTGCCTCCTCCATCACTGGTTACCGTCCTGTGCAAGTTGTATTATTGACAGTGTAAAGTGTAATAAATAAAATAAAATAATTTATACATCAACTGATGTATAAATTTATTTTTCAATCTGTCTTGGAAGTTATTAAACCATTTCATGTTTAAGTCAGCAATTCAATGTTTTAAATTGAATAGTCATATTAGGGCCATGTATTTAATTATAAGTATTTCTCATTTTAGTTTCGGGAAATTGTATTTAAAATGGGGTTGTTGTTGGTGTTTGTATTCAGTTGCATGTCTATAGGAGTGCCCGGGGAGCATGTTCCCCCACCTTTCAAAAACCCCACTTGACACCCCCCCCCCCCCCCCCCCGCAAAAAAAATAAAATCATTAAGTTATTCAGTGTTTGCGCCAGTGGGGGAATTACCTAATACAGTACTCCCAATTCCCGGACCCTGACCGAGACTCCAGTGGGCACCTTAGTTCGGACACCCTGTCGGACATTTCGGACACCCCGCCCCCTCCCCGTTGCAAATTTCTGGAGCCACCACAATACTGAAAGTAATACATAGTTACATTCCTACACTACTATTCTATGGCTCATAATTATGGTTAATTAGCACCTGTTTTCTTTTGGTAATGGGATAATTCTTGCTTAACCATGAAGACCTAACCGTGAACAGGGTATCATTTATAATGATGATCTGATCGAAAACTGACAGCCAACAAAGCCCGCAACTACGTATGGTACAGTAGGCCTACAAACATATTATATTTAGTATTAGTAGTTAGCATTTTTTTTTTCATCCAAAGAGGAGCATGGCAAAGCCATAGCATTATTAGTAATAATAGCGTACTGAACATACAGTAAGTGCAGCGGCAAGGACGAAGGACGACATCTGACATCAGATCAGAGATCACAACATTAAATCCTCCTCAGCCTATCCCGTTCCCGTTCTAACATTACACACACAGAAAATTATATATTTTATATTACAGAAATAAAAACAATGTACAAACCTTAGCCTTTACTCATCATCAAAATCGTTGCTACCTCTAACATCGATACTAGAAGACTAGAAATCAAAATTGTGTGAGTGAAATTAAAAATCAACACCGATCAGCACTTAAGTGTTAGTTGATAGCTCAATGCAACACTGTCCAATCATATTACAGTAAATATTACAACTCATGCGTTATTGGTTAATTTATTAAACCTATCTACAATGCTTAATTACGTAGATGGCGCTCTTTCTGTAATTAAGAATGGACTTAAGTTCTGCCATCATCATGGATAAAACATGCAAACAAGTATTTAGTTTATAAGTTAATTGACTTGCTCAATTTAAACTACAATTTCAATAACTCACAGATCAGAAAGGAATCGCTTTTTATTGATTTACAGATGTTTTACTATACGAAAATTCTTATATAAAACAAAAAGACAGTAACTCCGAAAAGAGACAGACACATTTTGAGAAAAAATTCTTATTTCAGAGTGCCCACAAAAAGGGTAAACTAGGCCTGCAACTGTCTGTACGAAGATTATGAGATGATATCATAATGTAACATCCGTTAAATATTGTCGAGGAAAATGTTGTCCTTTTCTCATTTTTAGTTGAAAGCTAATAACATAATAAAGTTTAGTACAGACAATCAATTTTATTTGATAAAAACTTGTGACATGCCACGATGACATCACACCAGGACATATGGATCGAAACATCATGACTATGTAGCCTATGGGCACTGACAACAGTTTTATTGTTTTTGTTTTTTGTTTTTGTTTTTGTTTTTTTGTCAAAAGAAAATTTGATAGTCTTGGCAGAGCTTTAGAATACAAAGTAATTTCATCAAGTATAGATGTACGTGGCAGTATATATTTACATTCATTGACCCTCAGCCCACTCAGTGAACTTTTGATACTTATAGTATTTCTTATGTTTATCGATGTCATTAAATTATGCATTTCAGATAACATCGACATAATTAAAATATTTCTACGTTATCTGTAGGTCGGAGAGGTCAACATCGCTAGGCAACATTATACACCGCTTAGTATTTACCGGTACATTATTACACGAGTCAGCCATACTGTATTTGATTACCAATGCCAGGTCGCTATTGAAACTAACTACTATTTAATTACAGGGTCGGATGTAGTTACACACGTTCTTATTTTATACACAATATAATATCATTTTTCGATTTGTGTTGCGCGTAGTATAACTAAATGAACTTTCCCAACCGAGAAGATCAATTCAAAGTTAGGTCCTAATTATTTGCGTCCTAATTTTTGACAAAGTGATGCGGTTTTTCTATTTAATTAAAATTACCATTAATTATTTATTAAACTATATAGAGCATCGCAATGTTTTGTTCATCAAATATATTTCGCATATAGACACAATAAGAATTATTGTGTTGCAAGTGATTTGAAACTTACCTTTGTGTGATGAAACGGCAATTTATGAGTTATTAATGAATTATATTTTGTAAGTACTATGAAGAAAAGTTATTAGATTTTGTGATTAGATTATGTCAAAAGAAAACGTTAACACAATTTTGCAGCAATATTACGTTATCAAAGTTATTAGTATCTAATTATATATATAAAACGGTATTGTAAACATAACATTTTTAAATGGAAATGATGCTGCGCTCGAAACATGTAAGTTTTGAGCGCGCAATCGACCTTTCCAGCAGTGTCAATCTAACTGATGACCAATCAGAACAGGGAAGGCTGAATACGCCTTTGTTCCACAAACGCACCTCAGCTCTGCGTACGTTTACGCTTTTTTCCCCTTCCCCTTTTTTTGTGTAGGACCTTAGCAAAAATATTTAAGGACGGGGCTTAGCGGAAACATGTGTATAACAGTAATGCTCTTTTTAAAATTTATTATTTTGCAATTTCATGTGAATGACCATTATTGACGCATAAGTTTCATATATAAGTTTTGAATTTAGAAAGAGTCTCTTCCAGCAGGGCCATCTCAAGGTGTCTCACTCCCGGTCTCACTTCATGGAACAATTTGTCAACTGCTGTAGACTGTTTATTGGCAAATACAAAAAACAAAAGCGCACGGCTTTATACCGCGATTTGTTTGTCCGGTGTAATGTTTGTCCGGTATTACGCAATCAGCACGTGATTTCATTGGTCCCATCAGAGAGGAGCAGTACCTCCATTATTTGCATGATGGCGGTGGACTGATCGCTGGTGAATGCTTGATTCTGGTACCGAGGCGATAGATTGTAGGCCTAGGCCTAATTTCTGCATAAACTAATTAGAGCCTGTGCTTTGGTAAAGACAAAACAACAGTTTACTTTAAAAATCTCATTTTAATTAGGCCTAGTTGGCCTCTCTTTAGGCACCTACCCTACCCCTAGTTAGGCTAGGCCCTAAGGCCTGGAGTCTAGCTAGGCCGAAAGCTTCCAAGGCGAAGACATACACTAGAAAGGTAGGACTGCCTGGACCCATGTGGCCTGGGCTTGGCTACTGTAAAGTAAGTCTACTTATAAACCACTAGAACCCAGGGCCTAGAGAGGCCAACCCTAGAGACTAGGCCTAGCCTAGATTTAGACCATGACTTTGAAAATGCATGGATCGTTTTCATACAACCAAAATTCTGGGGAATTTGAAAGATGTGTGTTACTGGTTGTGAAACTTTAGTCCTGTTGTATTTTTATTCTGATCTGTGAATAATGGTAACTAACAAAAAGTTAGTGGCTGTGTGCAAGCTCCTTGCAAGTGGTTATAACCAAGATGATTAAGCAGAATGAGTGGTGCAGACCTGATCCGGCAGCAGTGGGTTTGGGCAATTATTAAGGTTGTGGGGTAGGGTGGCTGATTTTTTAATACCAAATTATATGTTTTTTTAGCATAGATGAAACACTGCAGCATTTTTTTTGTTCTCCCAATGGCATTGCTTAGCTGAGGCATAAGCGTAATTTACAGGCTATACTTAGGCCAGTCAGTATGAGCAGTGATGTATCTAGAAGTCTTACAATGATGGCGCTGATGAGGGGCACGAAGATGAAGTGGGGCTCGATGTCCAGTTGAGGGGCGCTAATTCGCAAAATATGTTGATTTTCAACTACTTGACCATGATTTTTTTTTTGTTGGGGGAAACTGGGGGGCATGAGTAATTTCTACTCCCCTTGGGGGGGGGGATGCCTTCCACCCTCCCCTAGGTACGCCACTGGCAGTTCCTTTAATTTTTTCTTTGATTTATTACTTAACAATTTACAACATTTATTTAAAAGTTATTCTGTCTTGTTACTAATGTTTTTGAGATGAGGGCGTTAACACATTATCTCTGTATATGTTCGTCTAGGTCTACATGTAGTTGCCTCAAATCAGATTTTGATCCCCAACAGGCTCCAGTGACCCAGTTGGTAAAGGCATCTGCATATATAGCATATAATAAAATTTAAGTTACACTTATCAATTTTCAGCATGATAGGGTGCAATTGTGAATGGATAGATGGTTGGTTGGTTCAAGTTGCTACTCCCTAGTTCCATGATTCTAAACTGGAAACATTTTCTGAAATTTTCAAGTTTAGTACTTTTACTGCTGCTGGCATGCGAGTACCTAGTTTACTATGTCGTGATTGCACGATGTTCGTGGCCACCGTTGACAGTGGATAGGGGCGCTGTGTCAGATGAGCCAACATTGCATGCCATCTTCCTATCTGATCCGCACTTGTTGGGGACAAGAAATGGTCATTGGTTTGACAAGCTCAGAAGGTAAATTTTTTTATATTCCAAATGATAAACTTATAACTAGTAGGTACACGCTCTTCCCTGCTCATTTTAATAATCAACTGTCATTTCAACATAACAGTGATAATAATAATAATAATAATTTAGATTTATATAGAGCCTTACACGAATAAAATCCTCAAAGCACTTAACAATGATTACATGTATTTATTTATTTTAATTAAAATAATTTAATTATAATACAAACAGGGTCCAAATATCCTGCAAATTGCCAGGGTTTTCCGCCGAAATTGAGGCAACCTCCCACAAGCAAGCAATAAACCTTCCGGAAAAAAACATCCCCTAGTTTTTTCTATTGCATCCCTCCCTAAAGTGAGTTGGTGATTGGAAGCAACGTGTGCAGTAAAAAACCCGATAGAGCTTCCTTTATGCAATGTACTGTACAACCTCCTTCACTGCCTGGGAATATACCTAGACATGTTACAATTTAATGCACACAGACTAATTCATTCGATGCCACATCATTCTACCCGTAGACAGATTCAATCCTGCTGGCCTAGGCCCCCACAATTTCTAGAAATTGTAAAGAGATGTAACGTGTGCAGTAAAAAACCCGATAGAGCTTCCTTTATGCAATGTACTGTACAACCTCCTTCACTGCCTGGGAATATACCTAGACATGTTACAATTTAATGCACACAGACTAATTCATTCGATGCCACATCATTCTACCCGTAGACAGATTCAATCCTGCTGGCCTAGGCCCCCACAATTTCTAGAAATTGTAAAGAGATGGGGAAAAAATGAAAACTATATTCAAATGTAAATCTAAGAAGGCCATTTCTGGCCATCTGGAGGTGCCATTTCCATAAAATGTCCTACCTTAGCCCCAGCCATGGAGGGATTGAAATGATCTAAACCCTCCATCACTAAAAGTCTCTCCCTGGTCCTCCACTATGTCAAATTCTTTGATCAGGTACCCATCTATACTATCGGGAGGTGAGAGACAATGTTGGTTAAGTGCCTTGCCCAAGGTCACATGTGAAATGCATAGTGAAGTTTCAAACACCAGATTTTATTCAGAGCCTGAAACAAACTGCAGCACCACCTGTTCCCAAATGTTTATTCTATATAATATATTCTATATAAATATAATATATGTGAATATTATTCCAGAGAATGGCAGATGGAAAGAAGCTTTCAAAGTGCATTGACTCTGTTTTCACCAGATGTTGTGTTTGTTCTGGGTGATCTGATGGATGAGGGAAAATGGTCTTCAGATAAAGTATGAAGAGCTTTATTAATGAATTCATTAATTTTTTTTATTTAAAACTATAAACACCATCATGAATTTCTGTGTTATTAATTCATAGGTATTATTACCATACTGACGTACTGTTGCATGGATTGATCAATAATCTTTAAAGTAATTATAATGAACTAAATGAAAATTAAATTTAAGGACCAAGAATATTCATCATTTGATAGTTATAAAGGAAAAGCAATCATCAATTGCAGTATTATAAATGATGAATAAATCTGAAAAGCATCTATCATGTCACTCTGATATTAATGAAAGTTTGATCCTTCCTGGAAATTTCTGTTGTTTCGTTTACAATTTTATGCATAATAGATATACAGTATGATGCCTGAATAAATAATATTAACAATTAACAAGTAGTTGTAGCATATCTGGTAATGGAATTGGTTTGGCACAGCGTGAACAGTTTGGTTTCCCAACTTTAAGGTCGTTTTTTCAATCCCTTGCTTTGCTTTTCGCTTGTGTCCTTGAGCGAGGCACTTTATCTGCATTGCTTCTTTCAACGTAGGAGTATAAATGAGTTCCTGGTTGGGTTGCCTGCTCATCAGCAGATTACAGCAGCAACACTTAAATGGATCCAGTGACCTGGGATAGAAGCACTACGCATCTGCAAATAAACATTAACTTTGCAGCATCATTAGTTATGTTAAGACAGCCTTTCGTTGTCTCTTAACGATTATTTTGCACACAGATCCTTGAAATTGTAAACAATTATGAAAACATTGTGTCTGCAAAGGTTTAAACTTCACAGGAAATGTTATTTTGGCACTTATTTGTAGGTGATAATTTTTTGGAAAAATAGAGGTCATTATAAACGATTGTATTTACTTGCAAGCTCAGAAATAAGTGCGTATTCCTTACATTCTTTGTGTACGCGAAGTACACACTTACTCCTGAGACTGCTCAGGGATAAATCATCTGTAGTAACGTTGAAGTAACTTAATACAAAGAGTGTCGATAGGAACTACCCAAGGCTTACGACAAGTAAACTCCACTGTAAAGCTTACTTCTAACTCATTGGAATGTGCCTATTGTGCTGAATTGCACACATTTTCCTGAAAACATAAGTAAATTCATAAGATTCAATTTTTTTATCAAGTGGTATTTTTTTGTGTTGTAGGAATTCCAAGCAACAGTTGCACGCTTTAGGAAGATGTTCAGACAAGGAGTAAATGGCCAGACACATGTCGTCGTTGGTAATCATGACATCGGGTTTCATTACCAGTATGTGTACATTTCAATTTGATTATGCTGCATTTTGTTGATTTACTCTTTACAATTTTTATCCTTTAAAAAATACTTTAAAATCTAAAATTTATTAAATTTATTACATACTAGTCAATAAATTGTATGAAGTTTGTCTATAAAGTGCTATAAGTGTTTCATTTTACTTTAGTTTGCCTGACTAACACAGCTCCACCTATTGTATATTCTTTTAGCACTAATCGGGATCTAGTTGAGCGATTTGATCAGGCGTTTGATATTTCATCTGTCAATATCATTAACATCAAGAATATCTTGTAAGTAAATTACACAATTTGTTTAACTGTTTGTTATCTACTGTAAGTATCACCTTTCTCAGACCAGGCTGGTTTTGGGGGTTCCTTTTTTGACAAGTTTGCCACTGTCGTAGTATTTTATCATAAACCTTGTTTATTAAAGAAACACTTCTGAGTTAAATTTGGCCTATAGGAAATCCCCCTCCCCATGAAAACCTGTATCTTTTGTGTTATTTTTCCCTTAACATCATTTGTTTAATTGTTCTCTAATTTCCCCATTGTCTAAGTTCCCCTTAAGGTAGGTTTTAGTAACATTATTATTATTATTATTATTATTATTATTATTATTATTATTATTATTATTATTATTATTATTACAGTATTATTATTATTATATCTGTGATATATTGCAAGTATAACTTTTCTCTAAATCTAAAACTTTGCGTTACATTAGCTAGGGAATGATTTTTTTTCCTTGTTTTTAATTGCAAAACGAAAGGGACAAATATTACTCAACAGCACTTCCCTGTGTTCAACAGAGGAACCACTTGTGAGAAGCATTTATATGCGGTGTATAGTATACTTTCTCTAGATCCATGCTTTGCATTTTACAATTAAAGTCAAGTCAAAACTGCTTCAAGCTTGCCAAACTACTACTGAAAATTTAGAAAACTAAAACTTTGTCCATACTATGAAATTTTATGTGACAAATAACTGTGACATTATCATATGAGCTCATCACACAAATTTGTCACATCAAATTTGAGAGTGTGGACAGGTCTTAACATAACTTGAGAATTTGACACAGTTTGAAGCGGCAGCCTTTGGATGGGAAATGGTGCTAAACATCCAAGAAGAATGGGATGGGTTTGTTCGGTGTAAACACCAAGGATAACCCACAAAATCTGAAGAAGACTTATTTCCAGTGGGGTCTTTCTGGTGGTGATTGGGCAGCTGTATACCGGGAGACAATCCCCTTCTCCTTTCCAAAGAGTGTTACTGCATTCTTTAACATGCACATGGGCCATATTGCACACTGGACCAACGGCTGAAATGTCTCATGCGAAAGACGGTGCGCTATCGTAACTTACATTTCAGCCCATCCAGCTGAAACACAAGGACAGCAGCGATAGGAATTGAAACGGGGACCTCCACGGTTCAGCGCACACACAGTGGCCACCACCAGTTTAACTGACTGAGCTAAGTTGCTCACATTTATTTAACTGCATATCTTGCATAAGTTTATGCATAAAAACTATTTCATGCATTGACCGTTTAAAAATAGAACGTTAACTGTAGGCTATACTTTTTGTTAAATAGGTACAATTACCAATTATTAGTGATTCTCACTTTATCTTCTGTATACCATAATTATATAGTTTCATAGTTAACATATTTATACATTCCGTTGTCAAAATTGTGTCATTTTACCCTTGCTAGTTTAATGGTTTTGGTTCTATAGATGTATCATCACTAATCAATCATTCCATCCTACTAAAGAATACTCTTTTTTATCTAACAATGCACCCAAGTTCTTAACCCCTACCTTGACTTTAGTTGTAACTCACTTCCTGTCAAATATGACATTCCGTTAATAAGTGTACCCTCGCGTGTATGCTGCACTTGTGACTTGGCTGCGTAGATTTCCATGTACTTATAACATGCTAATTCAGATGACTCAACTGATGTTTCGTTGAACATTTGTTCTATTTCCATTTTTATCCAGTGAAATCAGAGGTGGATTCAGGGGGCCCAGCAGACCCTGACCCCTGTAAATTTTTGTAAATTGTTAATCCTCCACCAGCTCCCTATTTGTAAATCTTGAACAAATTACTGTTCTTAAAATTCACTTTCGCAGCAAAAACTAAAGTTGACTAGTAATTCCCCTGAATGACTCTAGCTATAATATTCCTTAACTTTGTGGCTGTATTTTTGTTGTTATATTTTATTATAGACATCTGATGTTTGCACATGTTATATGTGTTATATAACACTATTATTATTATTACTATTATTATCAATTAGTTGTAATATTTTGTATAAATTATGTTGTAAAATTTAATCTAATTATTTCCAAAATCTGTTATAGATTTGTTACAGTAAACAGTGTTGCCATGGAGAATGATCAGTGTTCCATGTGTACTGATGCAGCGTTTAGACTGGTAGAAGTATCAAGTCAACTAAACTGCTCACGCTTTGGTACAGCAACTGGAAGGAAAGGAGGAGAACAACTATGCAACAATTATGAAAATTTACCAAATGTAGCTCCAATACTTTTGCAGGTATGAATAAATATTTTATTTAATTTTTTTTTTTATATATTTTTTTTTATCTAAATTATTTGTCAATCAATTTAT
>NW_022727758.1:129688-142106 GCF_011630105.1 Anneissia japonica
TATATATATAGATTAAAAGGCAAAATACTGAAAAACAACAATGCTGTGGGAAACAATGATAAGCAACAGCTAAAAAGTAAACGTAAGTAAACAGCCAGAAATAGAAGCAGAGCTTTCAGACAACACTAGTCCTTCCTCAGTGGCGAGTGAGTGAGGGTAGAAAAAGCTAGATGGTATAAAGTGAGAATTTCATGCAAGCATGATTGGAAACAATAGGCTGGGTGAGATTAGAATAAAAAGCCTAAACAAGTGACAGGAAGGCCAAAACTAGACTAATATATATATATATATTTATATGTATATGCGCTCCTAAGCTGGGCACTGACTTTATCTTACAACTGTCGGCCAGCGAATCCAAATCTGCTCCATGTGAGTGCTAGACTACTAGATGCCGTCTGTTGATTGTTGGTGGCAGTCTGAATGGATCATCATTAAATATGTTCAGTTGCACGCATGTGGTAACGTTGGGTTCTCTATAGAATCGAATCGGACGGCAGCCATCAAGTGCAGTGAGCGGCCATCTTTGGGATCATTACAAACAGTCGTATGGTGCATATTCAAGACCAGGGGCCAGATTTATCAAACTAGAAATCAGCTTAAATTCGTCTTTAGTCCATTTGTTTGCTTAAGACAAATTTATCCATATTGCTTAGCTTAAAAATTGCTTAAAATTAGAAAGTCGATTGTACGTTGGCGCCATCTAAGACGATTTTTAACCCAAGATTTTGCTAAGATTGGGTAATAAATCAGCTTAAGATATTTATTAGGGACATCCTAACTTTTTTGACTTAAGACATTTGCTAAGCTGAGATTGATAAATCCCAGGCCTGGCCTATAATCAGGGGGTCTGATCCTTCCCCATATGGAACCCAAAATTCTGTTTAAATTGGCCTTGATGATGTTTAGTGGTGCAATATTGGGTTTTCTTGCTTTAACACACAAAAAATACTAGTTTTTTTCCTGTAAAATGTTCTCTGAAAATTTTGAATAACACATTTTCTGGACATCTGTAAAAAAATTTTTTGGAATCACCTCCTTTACCTATACACAAAGTGAGTCCATTCTGATTTTAAATTGATTCTCCTCATTACTCAAGCTGGTTGTTGGCCATAACACTCTATTTGTATCAAATGACAAGCCAGGAGTTGAAATTTAAAAGTCAAACATTTGGATGTGCACTTCTAAATCGTTATTGGATCTAAGTTTCTTGGCTATTTTGCGGGCGAGTGAAATGTATCCAGTATATCATGTAAATACTTGTTCCCACAGCACTACCCCTTATTCCGGACGTCTGATGCAGAGTGCCAAGGCGTTGATGCTGCTCCAGCTGAAACAAAGTACATCAAGTTCAAACCTACTTGGGATACTGTATCAAAAAAATCATCAGATAAGGTATAGTTAATTTAAAAGTAAATAAAGTGCTAATACTCAGGGCTGTAAAAAGTGCCTGAATTTGTGACAGGCAGTTGGAGGCATTGCCTACATTCTTGAATGCATTTAAAAAAAAAAAAAAACATTTTTTATATCACTGTTGGGCTATGTAGTGTACAGGTGCATTTGAAAAGCCTACCGAACAAATCAGAAAATCAAATCAGTATGTAAGAAAGGAATGCTGGCGTTCAGCGTTTTAAAAACGTGATCCAAATTTTGGTTTGGATCTGATGTGAATGCATGCAGCTTGCTGGAGGTGTTGCTTTTTACCGTGGATTCTTAAGGGGATTGCGATGGGGGAGGGGGGGGAAATTAAGATTTTTTAATATCTATTATTTTTTTCTAATTTGCAATAATTTGCTTTGTATTTTATCAGCTTTTATCGTATATTCAACCGCGCCTTGTTGTCAGTGGACACACCCACCATGGTTGTTACGTGCTGCACAATGAGAAAACACCAGAGATCTCAGTTCCCTCGTTTTCATGGCGTAACCGAAACAACCCAAGCTTCATCATGGTAGGTATTTTCATAAGTGTCGACAGTAGATAACGTGTACACTATGCAATTATAATTTATATTATTACTATTATTATTGTTATTTATTAGTGTTATTATTTTTAGGACACAAATAAAGAAATCTTGAATCTATTGATGCTATGATTTTTGTTGTTAACATATGTTTTATTGTTGTTCTTGTATTATTATATATTTTTATTATTATTTGTTGTTGTTTATTGTATTTTATATTATATTCAATTGTATAAACCTTGTTAAAATGAAGGGCTTATTGCCTACTTGGATATTATTATATATGTGTGTGTATGTTTGTCTTGTGTAAGGGATTGTCACCTACAAGTAGGACAGTGATATATTCGCTATTGACAATCCTTATGCCTAAATAAAAAAATATATTATCCTTCTAAATTGAATTTATATGTATATTACCTAATGTGTTTACATTAATCATTAATTTTGTTTATATTTCTTATGAAAGATTTTGTTTTCTCTTGCAGATGACAATAACTGGCACCTCTTACTCCTTCTCCAAATGTTTTATTCCAGAAGAATCACGTGTCATTGAAATGTATATAATCGGTTGTATTCTAATAATTATGTGGATAGTTTTTACTAGACGTAATTTTTTTACAAGACATTCTAAAAAAATGTAAATAATGATTTTTATCTATTTATGATCTTATATGTATATATGAGATAGGGCCTACAGTATATGTAAATTTGGAATTAGAATAGAACTGAAAGATAGGCAGCCCTCTTGCTAGTGCTAGGAGGCTAACAACTGATATCTACTGCTTTTCTGCTAGCAGGCTACCAACTGATTACACTACTTAAGGCTCTTCCTGATTCAAATTTACATAATAAAAAAGAAATTCAAAAGAAATTTCCATAAAATGAAATTTCGTAATTGTCCATTTTGCATAAGTGTCACCCCCAAGGCTTCACATGTTTTTGTCAGTCTGTATTCTTATTCTTATTCTTTATTAATCTTCTAGTCGCAGCCAAAAGGCTGAATTGCATGAGATTTACAAATTACATTTACGTTAAAAGATTAAAAATTACAGTATGGTATGTATGGTAACCATTTTCTTGGGGTCGAAGTAGGCTATTGTTGGTTTTGCGCTGATTGTGTTTTCCAATTTTTGAAAAGTGTCTTGGTGTTCTGGGCCCCATGAGAAAGCAACGTCTTTCTTTGTTAAGTCTTGAAGGGTACGTGTGATGGTTGCCAAATTAGGAGTAAAACGTCCAAGATAATCTACCATGCCTAGACTGCAGTTCAGCTACTTTCAAGCTTTGGAAAGACACCCTTTCGTTTTGTTTTATCGTACATTAGCACAAACATCCCTTCTTTTAATTCAGTTCCACAACCATTTTTGCCTCCGGGCGCTGGTTCTTAAGGCTTTTTTTTGCCTTTCTTGCAGCATTTTGTAGGCGGTTCCTATCGTTCGAGACCAGGTCGTCTCAAGGTTCATCACCTTCTGCCGGTTCTACCATTAAGTCTACAGTCACTGCGGCCTATCTTCCGAGCATCTGGCTGGGTCTACGTTCTTCCAATCAGGCTCAATTGAGACAAGTCTAACTGCTTCTACAACTTGATCCTTATCAAGTTGACTTCCTTGGTTAATTCATGATGTGTGAGATACTGTCTCTTTGATTTTTCTTCTCATTACGTATGTGGTTAAGATTGTTGTTGTGTTAAATTACCTTCCTCCTACAGTTTGTCTTTTATTTTGTCATCTTCGCTAACCATGCCTCTCACGAGGTGATCATTAATGGCACTGTCCTCAGAGGGACCAAAATTACAATTTTCTGCAAGTTTTCTCAGTTCGCTTACGTACTGTGTGGTGGGTTATGATACTAGAATCTAGTATAGAATCTGTGTTTCTAAATAGTTCATTATTTGGAATGCAGTGATTGAGCTTGAGGATATCTCCGTCGTCAAAAGTGAGCGTTTTTTCGTAAATTATCCTACCTTTAGCTCCTATTAAGTTCAGCCGGCACATCACTTTGCACTCGTCAGGTTTGGCTTAAAGCGTATTGCTGAGCTGCTGTTCCATATGATACAAGGATGCCATGAGGTCTTGGTTTAATTTCTAGCCACAGACAACGATTAAGTTATCAAAAATTTTGTCGGCTGGCAGTTTTTCTCTGTCGCCCAGCATCTTGATTTCTGGCTTGGCTTCTCCGCCCAGATATTGTATTATTCTTACTACTTGTTCTTCCTCTGATGTCTTCAGCAAGATGAGCAACAACTTCATTTCATCAATAAATTCATGTACATCTGGCCATCAGCACCAGTGAACACATAGATTAATTATTAGTAAATCCACCACTCAAACCAAAGTGCAACACTATAGCTCGTCTGTACTTTGTAAAGGTTGAACTTGGTATTATTTTGGTGCCTACAACATCAGGAAGGTGAGCCAACACTCCACTGATGGATGCTAGATGCAGGTTTACTTCCGTTTTAAACAAAAGAAAACCTTGTACAGAAAAAAAAAAGAAGGAAAAATATCCACCAACGGACACGTTCCAACAGTGGCACCTGCTTAGGAAAATTTAGTACCATCCCATAGAATTAAGTTTTTGATTTAAGAGATTTACAGAATTGACTGAACGTTAAGTATCAATTTGTCCGGTTGTGCAGTTGCATATACTGTGCGTTTAAAGTGATTACATTAAAATACGGAGCACATGCGTTTTTAAAGGCCTTTTTGCATTTTTCTAATCTGCTGTCATATATCTTCCTCTTCCAGCATTGACTATGCTGACCCACACATTGTGAATTTTTTGAGTTTTTCAGTGACTTAGTTAAAGTATGAAATAGGAACACTAACACCAGTGGTACAACACAAATTATTAAATTCCCACAGGTCTACACACCAACACTAACCAGATGTGACATACTGTATCCCCACTTATACATGGACATTTGGGTGGAATTTTCCAAACATGTGGAGTTACCACACTGTGGGCTGAAGTCCAAACGGATTAATCGGCGAATAGAACAATTAAATTATGCGCATGCTGTTACGCACTAACATACGATATATAATCATTTGTAATAAGAAATTCAGGCCACCGCTTACCCGCAGGGTGTTTTGGCTTTAATTCAAAAATTTCAGAGATAAAATTTAGTTTTAAATATTAAATTTGACCATCTTATCTTCCTACAATATGATTGTTGTTCTTATGATTTTGTGCAATGTGTTGCTGGTAATTTTTTTTATTTTTTTATAATTGTATTTTTTTTATTCTATGTATTTAATAATATTTTGTCCTTTGTCAACTGTAATGCATGCATTGAATGGTGGAACACTGTATCACGCTGTGGTCCCAATTTGGTGAAGTGAAATTTGTGGGTAATCTGTCATTAGTGAAGTGAAATTTCTTGGTAATTTGTTGCGTGCACTCCATATGAGCCTGTAAATTTGGATAATTTTTCCTAATGATGACTCAATAAAGAGTATTGAATCCCAGCACAATGGCATGTATCTTATTTCTTGGATGTATTATTCTTTTGTTGTGTGTATTTAGTATGACGTGTTAATTCAGCATTTGCCATGCCCTCACCAAAAGCCATTCAAAAAATATTGATACCCACATCCCTCGAATGTATCTTGCTGAAATATCCCAACAGATCATGCTTTTAGTCCCACCTGTTATTTACAAACAAAAGTCAAAAGAAGTTGTTTATTGAATGTGTGGGTGTCGCTGAAGAAAAGGCAGAGTGTAAATAACCTATAAGGAAAACATTCTCGGTATGTGGGGTTCCCCTTAAAAATCTTGGAAACAAGTAAATTTCTGGGAAAATTTCAGGTCTTGTGTATTTTCTTATCCACTTGGTCTTGCTCATCATTTTTTATCAGTTTTTTGTCTGAAACCCAATTTTTTTTCAAAATATGATTTCATATATTTTTTTAAATATACCAAATTTACCTAGTATACACTGCAATCCATTTTGTCATGACACCTTGCATAGCTTTATTTTCTTAATAAACAGTTTTGAATAAAAAAAAACATGAAACAAATTACTGTATTTACAAGTGATAATTTATTTGCATAAATATATATACATATATATATATAAATCATCAAAGAAAGGTAAATACAGTATATATGTATATACTTTAGTGGCGTATCCAGGAGTCTTGCAATGCGAGGCTCAATGATTAAGCGAGGTAGTGATATGAAGTGAGGTGGTACAAGATTAAATTTTTTAACTATTGAGCGTAATTTTTTTTGCTTTCAACATTTTCAATAGGTGGGGGGGAAGGAGGCGACTGGGGACGAAGCTATCACCCCTAGATAATTCCCATGGAGTAGGTGTCATTGTATGTTATCCAGTAACCAGGGGCAATAACGCTTAAGCGCCATTATTTGATCATTGATTTCGAATTTGCGCTATATAAATCCTTAGCAATATTACCATGTTAACAAATCTACGATATGCATAATAATTTAAGACTTATATATTGCACAAAGGTGAAAGATGATGCAGTCGACTTAGGGAATTAATTTAAGCACCCTGTCACGTTGAACAGGACAAGCCCCCTGCCGCTATTAACCATAACTTATCAAAAAAAACAAAAAATAGGCACATATTACATTATAAAAATCCCAGAACAGCTTAAAATGGCCCAACATTTTGTTTTCTTGAGGCAATGGGCATAGCCCTCTGGATCCTACTATTAGGCTTTGTCCCCTGGTCCCCGCTGTGATTGTCAGATTCCCTGTTTGACAGCTTCACCGCCACCCCTGAATGTATAGCCTATTTACTAATTCAGTGAGGTCTCGCCTGCTCTCAATGCCACATAAGGCCGTATTTTTTACATATATACCCAGCATTATATGCTTACTAAACTAGAAAAACTCATTGGATTTTGTTCCACAAAAATAGATTGCTTTTATAAAAATAAGAAAGTGCAACTTATACTACACACTTTTTGCTTATATACAGTTTGCATTATATACAAAGGCAAGAAACATTCATTAAAAAATTATAACTATTACCTTTATAGGGTAAACACTAATGCCACAGTCATCACAGCCTATATTATTTGGAATTATTGTTATTAAATTATATTAAAGTCATTGCATACATTCAGTACTGTACTGTACTATACTATAAATAGAAATTTCTAAGAATGATCAAGTATATCTTATACTAACATTTATATAAATCATACATCTAAGCCCCTGTTAGCAATGAAGAGCCACACTATAAGTCTACCCACAGAAAATATTTTAAAACTTTTGGGACCATTCACCATATTTATTTTCTCAAAAAAAATGTGTACTAGAGAATAATAAACTTATAGAGCCTAGTTGATATAGCAAATAACAACTGAGGTGGATGAAGGGGGGTTGCAGATGGTGCGTTCGCACCCCCAAATTGTATTAAGAAAAATCATTTTTGAATTGTATCGTTGATAAGATTTACCGGTAAGATTAGTCAGTAAATTATTTTTCATCAAAAAAATACACCTCGGAAACCAGATGAATTTATTCAAAGATATAAATTAATAGTTTGGACAACGATGAGACACAAAAAACCCCATCCTTTTTATTTATAAAATTGTTCCCATTCTTTAAAACCCTCCCCTCAGCTCAGGCCTAAGGCACTCAGATGGCACCCATCGGGGAAGCCCTAGCGCCGCCACTGATACACACGTGGGATGTATACCCTCGTGTGTATGTATACCCTCGTGTGTATGTATGCCCTCGTGTGTATGTCTATATTCTAATTTTTTCTGAAGTGTTAAAAACTGTTGTAGCTGGTGGCTCTTTGAATTTTTAACAGACATTCGTCATCCATAATTACATAGTCGGTGTCCATATTGATGAAAAATAAAATATAAAAATTAAATACAGCCTCTCCTTTTTTTACAATTGATGGGAGATGACGGACAATAAAAATTAAATACAGCCTCTCCTTTTTTTACAATTGATGGGAGATGACAGACAAAACGAGTACACTTTATACGTCTAGAAAATTAGGTAATGGTGAATGACCCCTTTAAGTTTGACCAAAACAAACAAGTTACAGAGTTAACTACACAGGCTCTATCGATCTATTAATTGCATTTAACATACACATAAAGTACAGTACTTTAAACCGGTTGCTTATAAATAGCAGGGTGCATCATGGAATGTAAATCCTTTCCTCCTGAAAGTCAAAAAAAAATATTGATGTTATTCATATTTATATAATACCTGTAGTTAATACCAATTTTCACATATTTTGTAATACCGTATTTATTCGAATAAAAGCCGCCCTCGATTAAACTCCCCTCTAGAGCTTCATTTGGAATAAACGCGCCCCCCCCCCTTCTACAAATAACATCATTCTCCACACATTAACACATTAATGTTTTGCTTAAGTAGAAATAATACATTTTGACTGTTACTATGTGTTGTAGTTCTACGTTTACAATGAAAATAAGGGGTGTATAGTTGAGTATATATGTATCCATTTTACACTAAAAAAAAATTTTTTTTTTTAATGCAATAGAAGACATGTGGCACGAGGGTAATAAATTAATACATTTTTTTTATTGGATCTAATAATGATATGACATTTATTGGATAAGATTGATGGATATGCCTCACAATTCAGTACAGTATTGTAAATAGGCAATATCAAATTTTGTAGTTGATTATGACACTAATCAGCCATTTTATTTCCATTTAAACTTCCACTTACAGCTCCTGGTGGAGAGATAAAACTTCGGCTACGGTAACACTAGAATCCCAAGCCTGGATTGATTTGCAGTTGAGATCTCATGCCTGGCATGAAAATGACATCACATTTAACTGAGTTGACCTTGGTTGACCCAATTCAGGATAGTGGAAATCCTTGATCATAAACATTGTACTGCCGCCTGTGATTGGTCACATTTTGGAATTCTAGGACAATCTAGGTCAATCTAGGTTCAATCAAGATACCTTGCCTAGGTTGAGAGCAATTTCAAGCCAGACAGGAGTCAATTAGTGAGTCAAGCCAGGCTTGAGGCTATTGTGTGATTGTAGCCTCAGTATAAGGTTTTGTTGAAGGGCACAATAATACCTTCTCAAGAGCCTCAACAAGGGCTCCTACATTGTCTAAGGGCTTAGCATATGGGATAGAATCACGCAATGGGCCATCCCACTAAGTCCAGCCCATTGAATATTGTTGCTAAGATCCAACAAACAGTGTAAAAACATATGCAAACAGGTTTGTTTGTGAAACAACATGATGTGTTTGTAAGACATTTCTGGTGCAGTGTTCTGATTGGTCAGTTGTTAACCTTGATTGACCAATCAGAACACAGCCAGGTCCATTATCATGGTGGCCAATGTTCATTTCTGCCAGTGAATTTTCTCAAGGTAATTTCTACTGAACAAATATTAGGATATTTTTAGTATGTTTCTCACCAGTACAAGCTGACCAATTATATACTTGCTGAGTAGTTTAGTGGCCTCTGGAGAGTGACCTTTGGTCTTGAAAGGTCCTGTTGCATCACGGCCTAGAAAACAAAAATACAAGAAAAACCACCTTGTCCACCTATAATTAGATAAATAGTTATATTTTTGAATTATTTTATAATTAAATTGTAACAAATCAGGTTTACCTGCATGTTCCAAGATGATCTCTTTTCCTCCAGGATGCTGTTGCAAGAAAAGAAAAATGATAATTTGGTCACATTATGTATAATACTAGAAAATGCAAATTGCAAGTGAAGTGCTGCGAAGTAAAACTGCATATAAATGTTCTTCGAACAAAATTATTTATGCGAGTCAAGTGAAAATAATGAATAATAAAAATATAACAAATAATATGAGACACGACCCATTGTCTATATTAGAACACTTCTCATTGGGTGACAAAGTCGTAATTTTTCATTTTTGTCAAAAAACGTCTATAGTGGTGAATTATGGTTTAGGTTTTTTTTAATAAAGTTTCAAAAATTTCTATGTATGTGGAAAAAATAGTTGATTACCAAAGGTTACAATTTTTATTTTGAAGACTGCATGGTCTAGGAAGGTACATTTTTTTTTGGGGGCAAGTTTCCAAGGGCGGGTTTTCTAGGGTCGAGTTGACTGCCAAAGAGTGTTGCCAAAGTGCGAGCTAGTGTCTAGGTCTATCAAGAAGCGACGTTGTTTTTCATTGGGACCTTCGTCCCTTCAAGGTTAAGCCTATACCATCCTAGCTAGTCTAGGCCTAGAGTAGGATTTTTTATTTGGTGAGATGATTTAGTATGGGGTGTTTTCAAGGCGGCAAATTTTCTAGGGGCGAGTTTGTAGAGGCGAGTTGACTGCCAACGCACCACACAACGTAAGAATGATCGAATTATAGTCAAGTTTTGCGGCCCCCTAGTATAATACATTTTTAATTATTGTTTTAAAATGTAATAATTAGCACGTTGACATAAATAAGTTTAACTGGTTTCGTAAATACTATAGGCCTCAAAATACTCTGCCGAGACTTGGGCCGAGTTGACATACCGCCCATGGTTATAGTAAAAACGCTGAATAGTAATACTCAAGCGTCTCGAGCTGACGTAGAAACATAGTAAAAACGAGCGTTGATACCGTGTATGCCAGTCTACAACAAGCGTCGCCTAAATGTAATAATTAGCACGCTGAAATAGGCTAGTAAATAAGTTTAACTGGGTTCGTAAATAATGTTGGCCTCAAAATATTGTGGCTGAGACATGGGCCGATTAAACGTAGAAATAGGAAACCTAGAAATATAGTAAAAACACACCCCTATAATGGAAATACCTTTAATTACAAATTTATCGACCGACCCAAATTTTACGAAAATTAAGAGTCTGCATTTTAGTTTTTTTTTGACAACGAAAAATATTTTTTTATGAGCAAATAAGGGTGAAATAGCCTTGGCGAGGCTAGGGGGCCAAGGCTAGCCTATTTTGTTGGATGGTACACGACTATTTGTGTATTTTTTACTTTCAAGGCATAAAAACATATTTGGTTGTAAAAAAAAAAAGTTTTCCTACCAACCTACCCATTTTTTTTATTTTCCCAAAATGTGGCCAACACAATTTTTTTTTTGTTTGGCCTCATCTCCAGGTTAAGGAGATTGTTGTCCCATTAATATAAACCCATGTGTTTTATCTTTTGAAACTGAGTTGATCACATTAAACTTGATGGAGGTTCATCTATAAACTTTGATAGTTAATAATGGTACCAGCTACCTTTCTTTGCTGGTTTTGAAAATGAAGGTAACAACTTTCATTTTCATTATTCGCACTTTGAATTTAACGACCAGTTTACAGTAATAATTATCTACACTGCCAATTTTTATGAGACTGATATCTGTGATTTACACATAAAATATGGGAATGTACTTTGAAACCCACATCATCTCTAGGCAGGGTTAAAGGGACATTTTGGCTCATCATAAACCCACCCAGTGTTTACTAATCTTTTGAAGCTGAGTTGACCACATTAAACTTGGCAACTTGATAAAAATATTGCATCTATAAACTTTGGTAGTTAATGGAAAATATAACCTGTTGCAATAATTGTACCAGCTACCTGTTTCTGTGCTGGTTTGAAAACAAAGGCAACAACCTTTAACCTTCATTTTCATTATTCACACTTCGATTTAATTGCAATTTATTGACTGTTACAGTAGTTTAAACTAAAGCAACTAAATACTAAATAGTATTTAGTAGTTTTTTTATATTATTTTTAATCTGAATTTGATGTCAGTTTCAGTTGCCAAATTGCCTGTTTCCCCAGTTTGAGTATTAGTTATTATATGTATGTGACCTAAGCATGTTCTGCTCTAAAGAAACAAAGGGTTTGAAAATAAATGAAGCCCTGGGCTTCTGTTTTTTTGCGAACTTTGAATGGGCTTTTTTTGGAGATGGGCTTCATTTCAAGACTACTTTTGCAAAGCAAGGGGGGGGGGGCTTCTTTTCAAAATGAATGCTGTACATTTTGTGAATTTGTACTATAAAACAATAAAAAAAAGCCAAGGTAACATCAATCTGTATCATGGAGTGTATTTAACTGGCATTGAATCACCTAAACTACCTTTATCACCTTTATCTTCCTTTTCCTTTCATGAGGTTGCATGCGAGTTTGTTCTTGATCAGCTACTGGGCATGGACTCTGGACCATCGATTGGCATTAACTGCCATCCTATCAAACTATTGAAGCTGGCGGCCCCTGCTATCGCACCTTATTTGACACACATATGTAACTTGTCTTTAATAAATGGATGTTTCCCCGCCGATTTGAAAGTTGCCAAAGTGGTACCAATCCACAAGGGAGGGTCTAAAAGTGACGTGAACAACTGTCGTCCAATATCTGTGCTCCCGATCCTTTCTAAAATTTTCGAAAGGGCTGTCCATACCCAACTTTATAACTATTTTACTACTAATAAGTTATTGTCCCCTAACCAATCCGGATTCCGGAAAACTTATTCTACTATTACTGCGCTCACAAATACCTATA
>NW_022727758.1:142222-162780 GCF_011630105.1 Anneissia japonica
TGCCGATTGAGATTAGCAGGATTGCATGATCATTGCAGGTTTTCTTGAAAACTCAGATGAGAATGTGTTAGGTGAAAATTTTCGGAAAAGCAGTTGGACTAGGCTATAGAAAAATGTAAGAAGATGAAAGTTGGAAATACTGTATAGGCCTACTGTCTGTCCAGGAAGCTCTCATCTGTCCAACATAAATATCCTCATTTTGATATTGACTAAAGGAGAATGTGATTCTACTCCACACCTCAAATCATGCCAACATCCACAGTCCAGAATTGAATGAATTTTTGAGGGGGCGTTCATTCTTGGCATACAACAAGACTCATTTTTTTCATGACACCTCACATACATATTGTCCACAGAGAGGCCTTACTTCACAGTCTAGTCACCTACACACATCTTATTCTTTTGTCTTGTACTAAAAAAGAGTGTTATAATTTATATCATATTATTTAATATTTGTCCTAGACCTAGCCTACTATACTACCACTACAACTGCAAACAATCCAAATCCTTCCTCTCTAGCTCTTGAATTTAAATAAACTACACTGTAGAAGGCCTAGGCTAGGCTATACTAAACCCAGGCTACTTCCTTCTTAGTCTGGCCTGGCTGGTGGAGGTGACTTCCTCTTCCTCCTTCTCTCTTCCTACTAAGGCTTAAGTCTAGGACTAGCTAGGCTAGGGGAGGCTAGCCTATGACTGCCTAAGCTAGGCTAGGCCTACAGTACTAGTACAGTATACCCTACCTATCTAGGGCCTAGATATGTAGGCCTAGACTAGGCGAGCTTTCTCAAAAGTCTCGAGAATCATATTTTTACCTCCACTAATTAGTTTACAATTCAGTTACTTCAGTTGTTGCTAGTGCATACACAACACTCTCCCTTAAGATTGACTACGTTGTAATTGCAGTTTGTAACTAATAATAACATCATGCATCACCGTTTATTTATAAAAGATAATCAATAAACAAAAAATTGCAAATCAACCGTGACCGTGATGTCAACAAACCGCAGTGGTGTGTGCACATGTCATGTGCACACCAATTTTACGAAAGTTTCAAATGGTGGCGCTATGACGCTTAGCAGTACAGTACAACAACAGTCTGCTCTAAATTATTAATCAAAATATTTATTTTAATAGCTCATTGAAAAATAAATAAAAACGCATAGAAATGCTTACAATATACACTCACGATTTAAACCGAAAAATTAGCTTGTTTTGGAGTACCGTTCTCCATCTTCCTTTCTTTTCTTTCTCTCTTTATTTATTTCTTTGTGTGACCGGTATGTGCTGTCTACTTAGTGTGCAATTTTGCGAGGTCTCTACAAATTGTATATCTATATCCTATTGAGTATAATTTCTATAAAAACATGATAAAAAAAGAAGGCAAGGAAACCAAACAGGTGCTGAACACCTCCTATACAAAGTTGTCAACCCCCTAACAACATTACGAAATTCCATTATACTACTAGAAAATTACCTGACAAAGCACAGAAAAAAGTTACATTCCACAGTACATCTACAATCGAGTGACCAACTACTGTTGTGCAGGATATATAAGGCATAATTTTGACATGCTAAAAAGCCATTTCCCAATTAACCCTACCAGGGTTTGTGACACTGACGAGGCTCTAGTCGGCCCCCTGGCGGATCTCCCTCCCCACCACCTCTGTCGGACATGTTGGACATGTTGGACATCAGAATATTTCTGGAATCACAATTGATAAGACTGACTGAATTACTTCTTCAAAACTCACAATTACTCACTCACAACATCATCAAAATAAATATTCATAAGTGCAATTTACTAAACTATAGGCTAGAAAAATTGTGTTTGTTTACACATTCAGACACATTCGTCACATAATTCGATTTTGTTGTCTTTTAAGTTAGTCTAGATTTAAACGCAAATCAATCAAAACTTTTTATTAATTATGCATCTGCTACAGTATTGTTCGCCCACTTTTGACCAATCCTGGATTAAACGGCAGGGAACCTTAATGACGTCATTTAAAAGATAGGATTTGAGTGTCATGAAAAATGTGTCTCTCGACCTCATCAACTCACTGAGTGAACTGAAACGATGCAAGCGAGCGTCAACAATCGCCAAGGAACGTCAACAGTCGTCTTTTTGTAGTCTTCAAATTACGAAAAATAGTTTTATTTTTGTTTTAAAAAAAAGATAAAAACATTGATGGTGATAAATCTTTTAGTCATGCAATAATGAAAGGCAATATTAAAGTTAATTTATATGAATGTGGTATTCATTCCCGTATTCTTTTGACCTCTCCTCTGTTGTTGACGGTAAATTTACGCTGTTGACAGCTGATTGAAATATACAAAAACAAGGGGTTTCTTGAAAGTTTGCAGCCTTTTTTAAAGAGGAAAATGACCTTTTGTCGGCCCAGATGTTGAGAATGTTAAAGCCTATTTATAGGTTTGCTAGAATTTTGTTTGCAAATTTAAATGAGACGTTACAAAGTAGCTTAGGCTGCCCAGGCACTCCTTTTAGCTAGCTAGCTAGGCCTAGGCTAGATCTAGGCCTACCATAGACAGGGAGTTAGTCTAGGTCTAGATAGCCTTGACTCTAGACTAGAGGCCGCGGCAGGCGAAGGAAACACGATAGAGTTGGGACTGTCGTGCACATTTGAGACTTTTGCACAATTTGCAAATTGTGCAAGCTCTTCCTTGCACAATTTGCAAACTGTGCAAGCTCTTCCTTGCACAATTTGCAAACTGCAAGCTCTTGCACAATTTGCAAACTGTGCAAGGATTTATTGCACAATTTGAAATTTATGTAGTTATTTGATGGTGGTAAATCCTTAATAAATGCAATTTTTATTCTTATTTTTTCATTGTAGCTACCGACCGTCGTGACGCACACTCACATGGACTGGCCTAGCCTAGATCTTTCATCAGTGTAAATTTTGATCGCTTAAAACATGGGAATATTGCTGTTATCTCCCAAAAAATACATTGTTTTGATTTATAATCTAATAATAATTTAATATCAACATCAGTAAATACATTTAAAAAATGTCACATTTTGCAATAATTGATGAAAGAAACCTTGCAGTTTGCATACTGCACGCTCAGTTTGAAACATCAGAATCTCAAAATGTGTAAGAGTAACAAAATGCGCATGACAGGACCACCACGGCACTGCTGGAACTGTTCTTAGCCTAGGCTACTTAGGCCTAGTGAGGGAGCACTATCTTGGCCTAGCCGCAGTTTGAGGGAAGTACAGCTCGAGTCAGATTTCGCCATGGAGGGGACTAGTTCAAAAAGATGCTTTTGCCTAGCTAGGCCTAGATGCTTTCTGGTGCAGTCTAGGGGCCACTCAGTGTGCAGTAGCTCAAATTTGAACATCACATTGATTTCTTCCGATGTTTTGAGTCAAACTAGTACCTCATGATAGTACGTACGTGTGGGCCTGGCCTCTAGTTATTTATAAAATTTTATGAGATTACTTTTTGTTTGCGTTGAGAAAATTGGGAGGATGTATGTTGCACGAATGTAGGTAAAAATGGCCCTGGAAAAAATGGCCCAGGAAAAAATGGCTCCAGAAAATATGGCCCCAGTAAAAATGGCCCCAAATGACAAGTAGGTAAAAATGGCCCCAGTAAAAATGGCCCCAAATGACAAGTAGGTAAAAATGGCCCCAGTGAAAAAATTTAGTAATAGAAATGATTTTTTTTTTAAATCTTCAAATATTTGAATACTGTAATATAAGCAAGAATTGAATCAATAACAAATACAGTTACACAACAGATGCAAATAATGTACTGAGAGATTATCAGAAAACAATGGCCATTGAACATTTTTTGATAGTAGAAATAGGCCTAAGTTTTAAAAACGTTAGTCCACTAACAAAGTAGAGGAATGACATACATACAGTTACCAAAATATGCAACTCATAGATAACCGCAAATTCACTTTTTTTAATGAAAACTAAATTATTTCAGTTTTAAAAAATACATAAATGATTTTTAAAAAAAATCAGTTTTTATACAGAATTTTATTATTTTAAAAAAAATCAGTTTTAATACAGAATTTTATTATTGGGGCCATTTTTACCTACCTGTCATTTGGGGCCATCTTTACAAGGGCCATTTTTTCCTGGGCCATTTTTTCCGCGGCCATTTTTACCGTACACACCATGTGGCACGGTGGGAGGGCTTGGAATGAGGTCAAAAAGCTGGAGTCTCCTGCCAGATGTGCCATGACTTGGTAGGTATGGAGCCGTAATCTTAAGAACAGGGCAACAAATATTCATCAATAAAAAAATACAACATTTTTACATGTTTTCTAAAAATGCAAGATTCATTAAGTCATTGTCATATAAAATACATTAGGCCTAGACCTATATAAAATTTGTTTCTTTGAGTTGATACACAAAAGTTACTTAACATGTGAAACTCAAGTAAACTGAATACTACCGTTTGTAATAAGAAAATATTCCCTATGTCATTGTAGATTATGCAGAAACCTAAATTTGAGAACATGTGTCCGTTACTTGACTGCTTCCCAGGCATCGGAAGCTCTGAGACCATTTTTTTTCGCTGTTCATCCTGACTTCTTTGGCCAACATCCTAAAGAAAGGGTGAGTTAACAGGATTTAATCGACCAAAATAATGAGAAGACCAATATTTATTGCCTGGGCCACGCAAGAGCATTAAGCCTTGCACTCATTGCTTCCTAGGATGAATCCAACTCGGCTCCCTGTGGGCACTAGACGACGCGACGCAGTCTGCTGATTGTCGGTTGCAGTCAGAACGGATTGTTATAAAAAACGGTCCGTAGCGCACGCGTCTTCACGCAGTAAGTACTGAAATTTAATTTTATTGGGAATATAAACAGTGTAGTAATGGCATGGTTAAATGCTTTTAATTTGTATAATTAGGAAGAAATATAAATTTCATTTAGTGGAGATTACAAGGCATTTTATTTATTTTATTTTTCTAAATTTTTTTTTTAATTTCCATTTTTTGTTGGCGGCGGGTGTGCTAATTGGGCTAAAATAACATTTTATTGTTGTTCGAAATCATCATTATTGGCGGGCAGCAGGTTCGCCAACAAGGAATAAAAAATTGTCTTGCCTAGAGGCTGAAAGTTAAGTATAAAAGGCATACCATTTGGCCTCTGGGAACATAAGGAATGTAATGCGCACTTCAGAAAAGATAGGGGGTTCTCTAATGATAGATGCTGTGTGTGGATACAGACATATTATTACAATTAGATAAAAAGATGTCTTTTTAACTGCTTATTTATCTGATGTTTCCTTTCGTTCCCTGTTTTTCAGGCAGTGAATGAGGCCTCCTTACAGAAATTGAGTAGCTATCTTGAATGTTTATTCAGTGCCAACAATGCTAGCCCTACTACTGTCAAATTCTACCTGAGAGATCCACTGCAAGACTCTAAGAAGGCTGTACAAAGGGCCAGTAAGCGAAAAAGTTCCCATTACTATGATCATAGAACATATTATTTTATTATTACAAAACCCAGATTTTATGGTTATTTTTTGGACATTTTCATCCCCCAAATATTTACTCAACATGCCTACTACAAAGATTATTCCTTTCTCAGAATTTGGTTGTATACATACTGTACTGTCATTTCTAGAGGAAGGATTTTCAAGATAAATTGTGGACTTATTTTGCTAGATTTGGGGTTGTTTGTAGACAAATATATGTCCGATATTCCGAATACGTATACTATTCTAAAACATGTAAATTATTTTTTTTTGTCTACTGTAGATGATGTTTCAGTGGGATTTGAAGTGGTTACAATAAAACTGGTGTCCAGAGATGTCCAGTCGACAGTTTCTCAAATCCTTAACACCTGCCAGCTAGACACTGACCACTTGAAGAGCTTGGTGAAAAGGTTCGCACATCAGTCACAGGCATTTCCACGCCCGGTAAAATGGGACCCTTCATACTACGCTTATACAAACAAGCAGATCCCTAAAGACGCTTCATCCCCTGCAAGATGCAAAGTTGTTAATAAAACTCTAGGGTAAGAAAAACTATTAGTGAAATAAATAATTTGTCTTACAAGCCATCTAAAAGGTTATAGATATTGTCATTTTAATATTTTTCTGGAAGCTCTCACAATACAAGAAAACATAACTGTTATACATAACTACTGAGACTAAATTGTTGTTGTTGTTGTTGCTAAATGGTGCATGACAAATACCTTTGCACTGATAACCACCAGAGGCGATAGTACAGACAAGAGATACAATACTTACTTGTTGTAGCATCTCATATTACTGTATTAGGCATGTTGTTTAGTAATAATAATAATGCATATATGGCATTCCAAGATAAATTGAATATATTTGCCAGGAAAACGAATAGACAGCCCGAACAAACAAATCTGCACTTTTTCCTTCTTTCTTACAAATATTCAAATGGCAAAGAGGAATGTAGGTAAGAATGGCCCCGGAAAAAATGGCCCCAGAAAAAATGGCCCCGGAAAAAATGGCCCCGGTAAAAATGGCCCCATATGACAGGTAGGTAAAAATGGCCCCAATGAAAAATTTGGTAATAAAAATGATATATTTTTTTTTTAATCTTCAAATATTTAAATACTGTATATAAGCAAGAATTGAATCAAGAAATAAAAAATGGCTCTGAATTATAAAATTCAAGAAAAAAAAAATTAATAATAAATAAATGCTGTAAAATACCCTGTAGCAAAAATTTAATTAATAAATCTACATAAAAACCTACACTTAACAAACAAACTGACTCAGTCAAAGCCAAACTGTTTATCTAGTTAATCTGCTAAGAAGGGCTAATTGTTTTAGTTTTTTCAATTTACCTGATCTTGAGAATGGTTCCATGATGGACCCGAAACGTTGATCTTTCTTGTCATTAAATTTTGTTTTGAGATTATGTTCTTAATTGATTTAATAAATAAAAGCCACAAATAATAATTTGATTTACTAAATTTCATTATGTAAAAATAGTTATGCTTTAACATAGATTAAAAATATGTTACGCCTTACTTATTTTTAATCTATGGTTTTTTTAACTAATTTTCTTTTTTTTATTGGAAATTCCGTTTTGCAGAGTAAATTTATCAAACCCATTAAGTTTACAGTAATATGAAAAAAAAAAATTAGTTTATACAGAAATAGTATCTAAAATGATCTCAGTTTCCAAAGTTAAAGCAAAAGATCTAAAAAAAACACACAATATTAGGCAGGATGTATTTGTTTGGAAAAGAACCCACTCTTTTGTGAAATTAAGAGGTTTATAGGTGAAAATTTTTCCTTTGAACTGAGATCAATATGTGATTTTTTTTTATTTCTTTAAAAGCATTTGTTTTTTTTAACAATTACAGCAGATGCAAATAATGTTAATGATAATCGGAAAACAATGGCCATTGAATAACATTTTTTGATAGTAGAAATAAAAGTTTTAAAAACATTATTTCACTAACAAAGTAGAGGAATGACATACAGTATACAGTACTTCAACTACCAAAATATGTAACTCATAGATAACCACAAACTTCACTTTTGTTAAATATCAAATGAATTAACTTTACATGTTATAAACAATGCAAATAAACAGTAGTTAAAGGATGTGGATCAATTGTGTGTTTGAATCACAAGTTCATGTATGGGAAAAGGGAGAGGCTTACTTTCTCGCAAACTTAGCAATAAATTGTCTGCTTAGAGTTTATTCAAAGAAGTATTGCTTTTAGTAAAACTGAATAATTAGGAATACATTTATTTAAGCAACTAATTTAGTTGCATGCTTGGTTTTTACTCATCGCTAACTAAATCCAAGTGCCTACTACTAGCTTAGAATTATGTATAGTTACGTATGGCAATTATGCTAAGAATTAAAATGGCGTGTGATTGTGAGGGTAGGGTGATTATGGTAGGATTATGTGGTATTGCTAAATCCCACAAACCTCCCAAAACACACTGTAGAAAATTAAACAATTCAATTGTGATTGACTGACTTGGTATATCAATAAGAAAATTAAATACATTCATAACTATTTTTTGGTTAAAATTTTGATTTTTTTTATGAAAAAATACTTGCAAATACACCACAAACCTCTAAACACACTGTAAACCCCATCTAAACTATATAATTATGATTGTAGAACTCTCTTTTTCTTAAAAAATAATAAAAAAGAATAATAATATTTTGATGTTCATACTAACCCACTGTTTGTGGGGTTTACCAATACACAGATTGAATTTCTGGAAAATGTGATTCCGCTTCCGTGAAATCGGCCACAAGTAAATTATTGTAGTATTAATAAATGCATGATTTATGTTGATTTATTGATTATGTTGTTGCTTTTTTTTAACATTTAAATGAAAAAAAAAGTGTAATTCATGGCTTTTTATTTATCTTTGAATATTTTATCATTGAATATTAATTCTTGCAAAAAGTGAAATGTAAATGGTAATTTGTTTGATGTTAGATTCCTTTTAAAAACTGAAATATTTAAGATAAAAAAATGCATATATTGACTCAAGAAAATCAGTTTTAATACAGAATTTGATTATTGGGGAGATTCCTTTTAAAAAACTAAATTAGTTAAGATAAAAAATGCATATAATGACTCAAGAAAATCAGTTTTAATTCAGAATTTGATTATTGGGGCCATTTTTACCTACCTGTCATATGGGGCCATTTTAACCGGGGCCATTTTTTCCAGGGCCATTTTTTCCGGGGCCATTTTTTCCGGGGCCATTCTTACCATACACCGGCAAAGAGCATAATATTATGAATAAATTTTAAAAAACAATCAGTTTAAATATTGAATCTTTTCATTAGTATTTTTCCACGATTCATATTTTACTACTTATATTCTTGTGTATTAATTTGGTAATGTTAATTGATTGGTATAACTTTTTTTTATGTTTATATTGTATGTTCCCTTAACCCTTACGCTGCCATCTTTTCCTAATCAGTCAACAAGAGTGCCGGCTGATAACAATCCCCTGTGCCAGATAATCATTTAACAAGGTCATTGTAATGCTTATTTTTATAGTGTATATTTTTTGCTCAATAATTCATAAACTATTGAGATTATGAAAATATAAATCTAAAAACAATTGCTCAGCATTGATCGTTTTATACATATATATGCCTTTATTTCTGCATTTTATTTATCATTTAGTGAATAAATGACAGGAACATTTTGTCAATAATCACAAATAGTATATTATGCCGAGCCCTGTTATTAGAGTATGTGTTTTTACAGTCACAGTAAATTGCTTGATGATGAAAATCAAAATAATGAATCCTAGGCCAAATTCCTAGGCCTAGTACATTTACTAACATTACCATCACAGTCCATTCCTAACTAGGTTAGCCTGGGTCTGCCTAGCTAAGGCCCAGCCTAGGCCTAGAACATTTATTTATTTATTTATTCTGTCTTTCTACTGCATGCACTTTCAGTACTTGTGTACTGTTTTTTTTTGGTACAGTTTCATAAAGAACAAAAGTTAAAAGAAAAGTAATTAAAAAACATACATATATATAAATAGAATCATAATAAAGTGATTAAGAATTAAAAGAGTTTTAAAAAAATATAATAGACATTTTCATGAAATTTGTTGTTGTTTCGTGTGGAAGTTCATTCCACAACTTTGTTGAACGATACAAAAAAGTTCTCTTGCCTTGACAGTTATTCCATTGTGGTACAAAAAGGTTATTATGAGATTGACTACGTGTACATTTTGAATGGGATTCGATATTAAATTTAAATTTAGATGATAAATAAGATGGCGCATACCCTTTTAAACATTAAAAAGTCATTAAGGCTATCTGTTCATTCCACCTTACATGTAGTCGTTTCCATGCAAGTGAACTTAACATAACATCAACGGAAGTATAAATATCAACAGACAAAACAATTCTTCATAATCATTGTTTTCTATGTCAGTTTGTAAGTCTCCTTATTACCCAGCACAGCTGTAACAACAGAAGAATACAGTTTTTCAGCATTTCAAAAGATCATATTTTCAACTTGCAAAAACTCAAACTTCTAACAAAAAAAACCCCCGGCAAGTTTCACATAAAAATGTGCAGAAATTCATTGCCTTCCTATGCAGTAAACACTATTTGGGTTAGTGTTAAAACAGCCGCTCTATGGTCGTTTTTTGGAAGGCCTTTACTAATTCACATTTATGAGAAACTGGCATGCACACCAACTATGCAGTGTTCGCATTTATGTTTATTGTACGTACTGAGGGTTCCGAATTTATCAAATATTGCTGGATGGACCACTCTCACAAAATATTGTTGAAAAAAATGTTCAGACGACCCTCTCTTTGAAGTAAATTTTCAACAGAGGTACAATAATATGTGTAAGATGTTGTGTCCACAGTGTCACACAATACTTGCCCAGGGCAAACACGTTTCTTTTAAAAATTAAATCATCAAACTTATTTTACACTTACCCCTCTTCATCTGAAGATGCCTACTGCAAAAAATTGAATCTATTTTTGCATTTATAATGAAGGAGTTTCTGTGCTGATCAGTATGATGCAAGTGATAAGAGAATTACCCGACCTCCGATGACCTTGCATTAGAGCATTTTGTATCCTCCTTGATATTAACCAAATTTTTTAATGGCTGATCTATCAATAACATTGATAGGGTTAACATTACAGCCCATCACTGTTTACCTCTCAGTTGGCTAAACTGGTGATAGCCACTGTGTGTGCGCTAAACCGTGGAGATCACTTTTTGTTCTCGGTTCAATCCCCATTGCTGCTCTCGTTGTATATCAGCTAGGGCTGAATGCAAGTTATGATGTCGCACCGTCTTTCAGATGAGACGTTAAGTTGTTAAACCTGTGTGCATTATGGCCCATGTGCACGTTAGAACTCAGTACATTGGAAAAGAGTAGAGGATTGTCTCCCGGTGTACTGCCCAATCACCACCAGAAGGACCCCACTGGAAATAGGTCTTCCTCAGGCTTTCGTAGGTTATCCTTGGGGTTTACACCAAAATAAATCCATCCATCCTTCCCATATTTTCATCACTTTCCTACTACAATTCACAATTTAGATTGGGGCATATTCTACATTTTCCCTACCAGGGAATGTGTGTAACTTTTTTTTTCTTGTGAATTGGGTATTAGTTGATTCAATGTAGAACATCATTTGATTTATTCTTGTTCTCTACAACTTTCTACCAGGTCATGGCTTGTCAAAAACAGACAGAGAGCCCTCAAGAGGCTGGAAAAAAGTCAGTTTATCCGGGAAGAAGCGGAGGCATTACGCTTGGACCTCTGTAGTAGTTATCATCTGTGTGATGTGAGATGGGAAAGTGATTGGAATATTGGTGCATTCCGGATGTCACTTAGCTCCGTCAGGAAAATACTGCTGGAGAATCCCACATATGCTTCATATATTAAAGGTCAGTGTTAAACTTATTCTCAAAATTTAAACATAAAAGTTTGTCTGAGACATGTCGTCTTGTGATTAAATTTTTGCTTATATCTTTAAAATTTGTGAGAATTGAACCAACGACAAGGAACTGGGGACTATTACAAATGATGAATGTTTATGAGTGTGATGTTATATAATATTTTAAGTATATATCGAAGATAAAACTTTTCACTCAACAAAGCAGCCATTTTGAATGAGACTTTAATTTTAATTAAAGATATTCATTCACATTGTGCACCTAGTGTAGATCTTTTTTATTTATATTATTTCATTTTATTTATTTGTCTCAAAACATTAAAATTTACGATAAAAGAAACAGCAAGGAACGAGCACAAACAAAAATGAGACAGAACACCCCAAAAGTGAATTTAATCACTGTCGAGTAATCACATCATCTGCACGTCGAGTGATCACATCATCTGCATGTGAGTGGTGAAAATATTTAAGGTAGTGTGCAGTTGACCTATATCTGTTTACCTCTATATTCTTTTGCCACTCAAGGCAATGTATTTCATTATTTTTATTATTTTGTTTTATGCATTTGTTTCATAAAACCTGACTGAGCCAATGAATTTCAGAAAATGTTTATCTCCTAAATTTCGTAGGGATTTTCTTGATCTTAAGTTTCTTTATAATATCATTCATAGTAATCTCGATTGTAATCTTATTTCAAGTTTCTTTATTAATGTCCCATCTCATACGTTAAGAAGTAAACCCACATTTTATGTTCCTTTTAGGAGGGTTAATGCCATCCAAAATGGTTTATTTTGTAGATTAAGTAAATTATATAATTCCCTTTTAGTTGAAGATAATAATCTTGATATATTTTCATATTCGTTTAATCAGTTTAGGCATAAAGTTTTAAGTGTACTGTAATTGATCATTTTTTAACTTTTTTCCCTTGATGTTTCATCCAGTTTTCAATTTGTTGTTTTGTATTTTTTGTATTTGCATTCTTGTTTGTTAACCCTACTATTATTGGCGAAATTATTTTGCTGTTGGTTGTGGTTTTAAAGAAATAAATTTCCTTGAACTGAAACTGCAAAGAAAAATCAGAAAATGGAACAAAAAATACAAACTTAACTTTTTTATTGAATGGAAGGAACCAATAAACAATTAATTAAAAATGTCTAAAAAGATGTATAAAAGTAATTGATGTATTGAATGTGTCACATGTATTGATGGCTGATTTTACTTTTTTCACATTTTGTTTTACCTGCTATTGTATTGATAGATTTCTGTTTTTGTTCTAAGGTAAAGAACTGATATTTAGTTCCATCACCGGTGTTTGCAAAGAAGGTTTTATTGTTCTGTCAAACGAGGCTGTGCCCCAGTATTGGTCTCAGGTAAGCTTCATTCTTATGGTAATGATTTGTTTATTAAATGTGACCCAAGCTCATAAAAGGGCTGTAAATTCGCACTGCATTATATTGAGAAGCAAAGCTCAAAAGCCACAATAGGTCGTAGAATGTGAATTTTGTGTGAATTGGGTTTTTGTGTATTAAATAATGTATTAATATTACTATTCCTGAAATTTGAGTTCAAAATTTCTAACTGTAAAAGGTAAAATTTAGCCATTGCCAGATAGGAGTTAGTGAAAAATAAATAGAAACCTACCGAAAACAAAGGCATTTACCTCAAAACTTCATTTAAGAAAGCTGATAAGATGACAATTATTCTAGGGAAAAATAATTATACTTCTTATGAGAATGCTTGAATATCTTGTGAACTTGACTCCCTACTTAATAGGAGGGTTTGTCATTGTCGTAAGTTTGCTTCTGGTCTTAAATTTGATCACACAAGTGGTCTTTTTCCCCCCTCCAGACACGAGGTGTCATGGGAGAAATCTTTGTAATTCTTCTAACATATCACAATTACCAATTAGAACCAAACGATTTAGTAACAGTCCTGTACCCTATTTTATTAACTTACTCAATTCAGCATAGTTGCTTTAGCTCAGTAATGGTTTATTTTTTATGTTGTTTGATAACTCTGAATCCCATCATGACTTGGATGATGATATTGATAATAATTATAATAATAATAATAATAACTATTATAATAATAATTGTAATTCTTTTACTATCAAAATTTATAACACTATTCTTAATACTTTTCCCCCTTACTTTGCTCTCATTTCTTTTTTTATATTTATTTTGACCTTGCTGTTTTTTTTTCTTGTAATGTTATATATTGATATTTCGACCCGCATCTTGTTCCTGTTTGTTTTACATTTTTATATGTCTTTTTTATATTTCTGCTCATTGTTTTATATGTTCTTATTTGTAATTTTACATGCAATTTGGACTCCAGGGCACGATATGTGGAATTTTGTAATAAATTGAATTGAATTGAATTGAATTATTCAAACAGTCATAACTTTGCTTCCAGACACCCAGTTGAGTTCATTTAACTGTCATTTTAAAGTAAATTATATGTTCTATGCTATCATAACAAAAACTCATTTTGACCTGAAGATGAGTTTACATCCCTTTTATGATTTTGGGTCACAAATGTGTAGAATTGTAATTATATTTATATTTTAAATTATTTTTTTCTACTCATCTGACAATTTGTTCATGAGACTTGGGTGAGAAATTTTTTTTTGTATCATACCTTGTCGCGAGTGTTAAAATGATAACAAAAAACAGCAGTTCCCTTCTCTCGCCTCCCGTGTGCCCACTCAGTGATGCAATCAGTAGAGGGTTAAGCCTCACATCGTACAGGCCTTGGATTTATAATCTTGACCCTGTCTGCCTCAAAAACTTGTACTGTATGCAAAACTCTGATTTGGGAGTTTCTGGATATTATACGACACAATACCTCACGATACAACAAACATGTGTCGACATTCCACAAACGCAGATTGTTATGTATGTTTATGTTGTCGTTTGGTTAGACCTTACTAACATCATCCAATTGCTGGGCGTAGCAGAAGGGTCCATTATAATTATAAAGCTACCTATTCTAATTTTGATCTGGTTGAACATCTTTATGAAAACCTTTTAATAATCAACTTTCTTAATTCAGGTACTTGAACATTTACCAAAGACACTACAATTAATGGATGGCCTTTCATCGATGGAAGAGGAGGTTTCTTGTTACCTTGGTAACATCATCATCTCTAGGGAGAAGTACTTCCACCGAATAACGATCGAAAACTACACGCTCCTACTCCAAAAGCTAATAAGCAGTTTAAATAGTTACCATTCATCAAGACGCCGTTGGAAGGAGGGCCGTGTGATCCCACCTAACTCAATGCAACAATTGAAACTCGTCATTGAAGGGTAAGTCAAGATCCTGGTCAACCTAAACAAACTTTATTCATTCATAATGCAGTCTTTGTGATTTAGTTTTGATATGTGCATCTCATTTTGCTTTTAAGATGACTTGTAGAACCCTCTGTGTTGTGTCACTTTTAGTATTCCTTGGATGGATGGCATTCTATATTGTTCTTTGCTATTTCCTGAAATTTTCTACTGTATAAATAATGTGTGTAATATTGTGTTTCACCCATGTTGATGTATATTTTTCCCAAGAAATTTTTAAACTGTTTTGTAGTTATATTTCAGCTGAATTAGTTACCATTTTTACTAATTAAAATTTAATTAATTTACTACTTTAAAAAAAAAACTAATATTATTTATAATAAAATTTAGTGGTCATCTTTCAAATATATATTTTTTTTCAAATATGTAATTCAATATTATTTTTATGACCAATTTTTTTATGTTTCATTTTCAGAACTATTGGACATGTGGCATTACTACGATCAGGACGATTTGTCCTGCCAGCCTCAACACAGCCTCAGGAAGCCATTAGCTTTTTACTGAAGAACAAGACCAAATCTTGGGAAAGACTAAAGAATTATCCAAGGTACACATAAATAATAATAATAAGGCCATGTAAAAAAATTGTACAATCCTTTTTAAAAAAGAAGTTGGTAAGGAAGCAGTTTGGCACAGCTGGAACGGTTGGATTCCCTACCTCGAGGTCGGGGTTTCAATCCTCGCTGTGCATTTTGCTTGTGTCCTTGAGCAAGACACTTTATTTATATTGCTTCTCTCTACCCAGGAGTATAAATGGGTACCTAGTGGTGTTGCCTGCTACTGCGCCAACAGACCCGTAGGACCATATTTAATCAGGATCATCCCGATTTCCAATGTCAAAAACACCCAAAAAATCAGCACGTCCTTATTTTCAGAATTTCAACAAGACGTTTACTGATAGAGATTCAACAGTAACTTAAAACATGCTCAAAACAGCCTATCGGTAAAATCAAACGATGTGTGCAAATCACCAACATTTCTCACAGAGTGTGCCGGGCGCGCGCCTCAAAATCTTTGTGGAGTCGGTTAAATTATTATATCCTGTGGTAATAAAATTATTTGATAAATCTATGGGGATAGTTGTTTGTGAACTGATATCGATCAAAGAATGCTGTGACAGATCAACAGGAGAAAACATATTTAATTTACTTGATAATGAACTTAGTTCATTGGGAGTGCCATGGATGTATTAATTAATGTATTAATTATTAAGTAATGTATTAATAAAGATAACCTTGCCTTCAGTTAATCAGGGGAAATTACAAAATAATTGTTAATTACTGTTTTTTATTTTTATTATACAGTTGACTGTAAACATTAAATAACATTGAAAAACTCGGAAAGATAGGCCTAGCTGCGCCTCTATGAACAATACTAGCTATGTTCCGGCGATCACTACTATCCAATGCAAATTAATGAGAAATCCAGTCAAGGTCGCATCAAATTTTATCGTATGTCTACACGAGAGTTATAGCGGATAGTTATAGCGCTTATACACTGATATAAAAAAGTTGAAATTAAAATTATTTCTATTGATCTCATGATGATGTTTTAATAAAACAAAGACGACAAAACAGAAATTACATTAGACTAGGCTGAATTCAATGGCTAGGCCTGCTTGAATTGGGTAGGCAGTAGGCCATCCCAAGTATCGATAAATAAAAGGCAAAATATGTTTAACATCCAATTTTTTCATCTTCACTTAGTAGAGCATTCCAAAAAAGTGAAATAACACTCTGAGATTTTTTTTTCTCACCTACCCTAAGCCTACCAATGAACATTTAGGAGATTTTCGGCAGCATTAAAACCGAGCTAACAAATGTAGTATGTGAGTACAGTGCGTTGATTTGTGGTTGTTCTTGCTAGAAAGTGTGAATTGCAGTGGCTACCGTATTTAGCTTTAATCTCAGAATCATGTACGTACAGTATCTCACCGACGTTCACTGTATTTCCATTTAGCTATATCTTTAGGCACAGCCAACGAACTACCACGGTATTTTGCAGATTTCCCAAAATAAGACATGAAAATTTATATGAAGTTTACAACGAACGGTAATAATAGAAATTTATCCTGTATTGTTTTATTTGGATTACTTTTGACAATTATAAATTTAAAAACAACTCAAAAAGGAAATTTTAAAGATGCATTGTTTGATATTATGACCCAACTAGAATTGCCTCGAAAACGAGACCGTGGTCAAGCTACAGATGTTATTGCAATCAACATGTGGCAAGTCAATTAACAGAAAGTTCTATCGGATGAGAGCCTTGCCAATCCGATCATTTGTCAGTGTTAGCTTGTTTTCTATCAGGGGATCCTGTTCATGCGGTCGGTGTCAGCCTCATAACAAGCGCTTGTTCGATAACTACAATATCACCGGTGTAACTTACACCGTCGGAACAAGATTTGCGGGCGAAAGGTTGTTATAATCAACCCACAATTCCACATTTAGTTCAACATGTGACTCAATTCAATGCTGTACATGGCCCTCTGCAATAGTTCCATAATCACAGCATATTCGACGAGAGACTCGTTCAACTTTCCCTTGGAAAACTTGCCGACACCGTAAGCGGTAAACACAAAGGCTTGATCTTTTGTACCAATAGGATCTGTGGCTGTACCAAGATGCGCGTTCGGCCCAGATATGGTTCTTAGCATGCAATATAGTAATGTATATTGGTCGGCATTTTAAGCTAGCTAGCATTGCTACATTGGTCTGTGTTTTCATAGGGGACTAATCATGGGTCATTCAATTAAACTATCCTCTATCTTCCTTTCACAATATTTTACACTACAATGTTTCAATGTGGAATTATTTGGATTTAGGCAAGGTTATCCTTATTATTTAAATTAAAATTGACATAAAATAACCATTTTGTCTGGTAATATTTTAATAATTAAAAAAACCTAGTGGTAGTTATGTATAATTGTGATTTTATATACTTGGTTTTCCGTCATGGCATTTTTCTTTCACAATGTGTGGCGAAGCTCTGGTGATTTTTTTTAAAACTTTAATATCCTAGTTGTCTCCAATAATTGTAATTGTATATACAATATAAGTTTTCCAGTCATAGCATTTTTCTTAAAAAGCCATGACATACGGCGAAGCCCTGCCCATTTTTTTTAAACTTTAGTACTGTATCTTAGTTGCCCCCTACAATAACAGTAGGTTGTGAGGTAAATATACAGTACATTTGAAATTATATAACTCTTGTTTTTTATTTAAAACAACTGTGCAGGAATTAAGATATATAATTACCATCTTACAAATTATTTGTGGGAGGGCATGGCATCGATGAATAGCGTCAGGTATGCGCCAATATGGCAGCAGCACTTAAGCATGAGGACCCAATGACCAGGGGGGTTGAAGGTTGCGTGGGGGCTCGTGCCCCTCCAATAAAAAAGTCGCCACACAAAAATCACTTGCAAATAGTTAAAAATCACCGTATTTTGCGAATTAGCGCCCCTCAATTAATCAATCGATCCACCTACTTCACCTTTGCGCCCTCCCCCCATCAGCACCCCCATTTCAAGAATTCTGGATACACCACTGGGCCTAGTCGTAGTTGAATTATAGGCGGTAGTGTTATTATTTCCCTTTCGATCCATATATTGTGTTGTGAAAGTGGCGAAAATGCGTGATATGGCCCGGAAAGGGACCTAGCCAGAGGTATCCGGGCCATTCCTTATGGTAATATAATGTGCAATGTAGTTAGATTTATATATTGCTTTATACCACCCAAAGTGCTTGAGGTGTGGACAGGCACGTACAGATACTTGCTTCTCTCCTAAGCATCTCTTCCTGTCTGAGTTACAGAGTAAACTGATACCAGTTACTCTCATCTGTCCTGGTCCACAACAGGGACTGTATGAACTAGCACACCAGGGTAACCCCCTACTCGTCTCAAAAGATGTACTGGAATTTTTAGAGTGTGTATGAGTAAAATTGTGTACACTGGGCCAATGGTTTATATACCAACGCCAATATTGATGACTGTACGTTGTGGCTCCCTGTCTTAACCACTCGGCCGTACGACTCGCCTTTACCTTTTTTAAATACAATCAGACACTGAGTTAGGAAGTGGTGACCCTTTTAATAAATTTAATAACTGTCTTTGCAGGATCTACTGAATTAGAATTTTTGGTTTTTACAAACGGTGAAGTCAAATGCTGACATTACTGGTTTTTTAGTGTTTATTTTCCAAACTAAAACATCATGTTCTTTGTTTTATTCTAGACTTCAAGCAGATAGGAAAAGATTAGTGGCACAATGCATGAAGAATTACAGTTTAAAGAGCCTGGAGGTGGACTTGTCTTTAACGGAAGAGCAAGCAAATGAATGTTTAAACAAGTTGATTGACAGCCAGCTGCGACTCCCTGTGTCTATGCAAGACCTACGGTTACGAATTTCACGATATTATTCTGTGCTTCGCGATGGAGAAGTTTGTATACCTTGGAATTTACATATATAAATTTTTTTTTAATTTGAGCTGAGATGAGAAAAATAATTTATTATCATAAAATCCAATACAGTTAACTTAAAATTACAAAGTGCCACTTCAAACTTAAATACATACATTGAAATACAAAAGGTAGAATAAATATTTTGACTGTCAAGTTATAGATCTGCTATGTGAAATTGTAAAGCTATAATTCGCAGTCTTGTGCGAGTAGATATACAGTGTATGTATTCTTTTATGGAAATTTTGATTTAATGACAATAATGACAACAATCATCAATTCCTTTTGCTCTTGTAGGAAAATGAGTGAATATGTGTGGCAATTACTTGAAAATGAAGAAAAAAGGACTTCATATTTATTATCAACATTTATTGTTAAACTTTATTATATTATATATTTTTATTATACCTACTAAAGGCTTCATGTTTAATAATAGTTCTTTATTAGGTGCTATAAAGTAGTATTTTATATATATAAAAAATTAGCAGTTTATATGTACATAATGTATAGAAATGATTTTGCATAGCGCCCTCTATATTTGCATCTCAGATCTTTGGGACTTGCTAGTGTTAATGTCAACTTTGCCTCTCCAGTGAATGTCTACATGGGTGCTATTTTATTAGGAGACAATTTAAGTTCCACATCTGTACTGTAATTTCAAATCACAGTACAATACATTTATCAAAATTTGTTTTGATATTAAGTTTGTATTGTATGTAATATTTTGATAGAATGTGTATAAGGTTTATATATAATTTTGTAATTGTAATATCCTGATGCAATATTGTAAAATTTTGTCATACTATATTTATACCTGGTACTGTTAAAATTTAGCACCTTGTGCGCATTGCTACTCTACTAGGGCTTATATGACCTATATTATATGTCCCAAGTATAGTTTGCCACCTACAATATACCACATATAATTAACTTTTAATTTGGAAAAATTTTTATTAACTTTTAATAAGTCACAAATGGAAAATTAAAATATTTATTTATAAAATAGTTTTTCATTCACATTTGTATCTAGAGAGGTTATAGACTATGCAAGTCAGTAGGGGTAATCAAGGGGCCCACTACTCCCCTCCCCCGTAAATTTAAAAAAAAAACGGTAAAAAAAAGAAAAATAAAAATATATTCAAATTTAGGTCTGAGAATGCCATTTCTGGACTGCTAGTCCATCCATTCCTGATGATGACATAATTAATGTCGAAATATTGAATCCCAACACGATGGCGTGTATTTCAATACTTGGAGTATGTATTATACTTTCTTATCTGAGATTAATCAGTGGACCTTTCGGTTTTTGGAATATGCCAAATCATTCATAATGAAG
>NW_022727758.1:162846-184040 GCF_011630105.1 Anneissia japonica
AAGTTTTCACTCACTTAGATAGCTGTGTTGAAGCCCCCCCCCCCCACCACGTTTTGCCATCCTCCACCATGTTTTGCCACTAAATTTTAAAAAATTCAAGATTTTTTTAGTTAACCTAGCCGTGAAAATCGGTTATTGAGGCTCTAATTCGTGATATCCCCATTGTGTAACGCTCAAATGACTCAGGAAGAGACACATTTTCGCATCGGACTTCTCGTCTCGATAATTCTAACCTGGTCAGTTTTTCGCTGAATTTATGTTTTTCTGATATGCATCTCCAATAGGATTGTGTATTCGGTCATGACTACTGGTATGTGTTTGTATTCCATATCATTATGTGTGTGTTACAAAGTGACAATATACAAAATAAAAGTATATTTAATTAAATGAATTTTTGTGTTGTATATTAATTCAACAATTTTAGTCAATTTATTTTAAGTATATCACATTCAGTCGTTCTCAGTGTAAATTGGCCTTTATGTAACATGTAGACACCCCATTATCAGGGTTTCAGCGTAGTATAATGCACAAAACTCTAATTCAAATTTTACAATGCAAATACTCTAATATTGGACTCTGCTTAATACGCAATTACATCATATATCTATTTTTGAGGTTTCTATGAATAATACCTAGTAACTATTTTTGTTGAGCAAAAGCCTCCCCCAAACTCGCACCAAAGTTTCTTGTCTACGTAACTTTTCCCATCCCCGTATCCATGTAAAGTTGTTTACTTCGTTTTTCCACCGTGTCGACTTCTGTTTACCACGATGCCTTTCCTCAAACCATGCTTTCATGATTTCAATTTTGATGGTGATAGTGATGATCAGTACCTGTCTCTTATACACATCTAGATGTGTATAAGAGACAGTAGATATACAGTGTATGTATTCTTTTATGGAAATTTTGATTTAATGACAATAATGACAACAATCATCAATTCCTTTTGCTCTTGTAGGAAAATGAGTGAATATGTGTGGCAATTAAGTTTTCACTCACTTAGATAGCTGTGTTGAAGTTTCAGGGATCTTAAACTGGAGAAGCCACTTCTAGGAATTCTGGTTCTTTCCCGGTACGGATCCAGGTAGGGGAACTCCCCCGTTTTGCCATCCTCCACCATGTTTTGCCACTATATTTTTAAAAATTCCGGATTTTTTAATTAACCGAGTCGTGAAAATCGGCTACTGAGGCTCTAATTCGTGATATCCCCATTGTTTAACGCTCAAATGACTCAGGAAGAGACACATTTTCGCATCGGACTTATCGTCTCGATAATTCTAACCTGGTCAGTTTTTCGCTGAATTGATGTTTTCTGATATGCATCTCCAATAGGATTATGTATTCGGTCATGACTACTGGTATGTGTTTGTATTCCATATCATTATGTGTGTGTTACAAAGTGACAATATACAAAATAAAAGTATATTTAATTAAATAAATTTTTGTGTTGTATATTAATTCAACAATTTTAGTCAATTTATTTTAAGTATATCACATTCAGTCGTTCTCAGTGTAAATTGGCCTTTATGTAACATGTAGACACCCCATTATCAGGGTTTCTGCGTAGTATAATGCACAAAACTCTAATTCAAATTTTACAATGCAAATACTCTAATATTGGACTCTGCTTAATACGCAATTACATCATATATCTATTTTTGAGGTTTCTATGAATAATACCTAGTAACTATTTTTGTTGAGCAAAAGCCTCCCCCAAACTCACACCAAAGTTTCTTGTCTACGTAACTTTTCCCATCCCCGTATCCATGTAAAGTTGTTTACTTTGTTTTTCCACCGTGTCGACTTCTGTTTACCACGATGCCTTTCCTCAAACCATGCTTTCATGATTTGAATTTTGATGGTGATAGTGATGATCAGTACATACTAGATTTAGTAAGAGAGCATCTTAGCTGAAGTCAGCTAAACTGGTGGTAGACACTCTATGTGTGAACCGTGGAGATTTTTTCGTCCCCAGATCAATTCCATCACTGCTCTCTTTGTGTTTTAGCTGGAGGGCTGAAATGCAGGTTCTAATAGTGCTTCATCGTTCGGATGAGACGGTTGAGCCATTGGTCCCCTGTGCTGTATGGCCTGTGCCGTGCGCTTGTTTTAACACAGTAGGTGATTTTCTGCCAGTGTACTGCCCAATCACCACCAGAAGGACCCCACTGGATATATGTTTTTAGACTCCGTTTCGTGGGTTATACTTGGAGTTTACACCGGATAAATCCAATCTTTAATAATGTTGGGGACCGGGGTCAGGGAGACGCCTCCTCCACCCCCCCTCCCCAGACGGGGAGGTAGAATACAATTCGTCTGGGAGAAACAGAAATAGATGTAATTTTCTCTACAACCCTACAATAGATTAAATAAGCCTTATATATAGATTCTCCCCCACAGACCACTTTTGAAGGTGTCAACACTGCATTTTATGCACCCCACCCATGAACTGCTAGACAAATACAGCCACCAATAACATGCCACTCACTAATAACATGCCTCCTCCTACTTTCTTGTTTAAACATTTAACATAGGTTATGTACTGTACTTTCCTCCATGAATAAATGGCTTCCTTTGAATAAAATCCCACTCAAATAAACACCCCCTCATTTGGAATAAACGCCCCAGGGCCGCATTTTTTCCTATAAACGCCACCCCCTCCCCCTAAATGACTTAACAAAACTAATGGAAGCAACATTATTCTCAACCCATTCTATTAATATTCTACATTCCTTTTACCTGGTTGGGATCATTAAGTATGATCACGCAATAACAAATTTTTAAGGAAATTAGACCTAGGCCTATGTGTTGTAGTTCCACATTTACATTGAAATTAGGGGGAGTTTATCTGAGTATATACAGTACTTACCGTATCCACTTTACACGCAAAAAAAAATACCTCCCTTGAATAAATTTAACGCCCCCTACTTCCCAACGGTAAACCGAATGAAAAGAAGGTGATGATAAGTTAAAATCGTCAAATAAAGGCCCTACCGTAAATGCTCCAATAAGCGCTGCACCAACGTGATATTTTTCGCTCGCGCTAATAAGCGCCGCGGAGGTATTTTCGAGTAAAAAACCGCCTGTGTGCAATAAAAATTTCAAATACAGTAGGGTAATAAATACAATGTATACAGCGTTCAAATGAATAAATAATGCAACGAAGACAAATATCTTTATAAACGTTTATTTACGATGGTGTAGGGTCTAATAAGATAGGTCTACCAAACTATGGGAATACGTGAGATTGCCTAAGATTTTGTTCGAAATTTTACGGTATTATTTCCATCTTACAAATTTAAATAGTGACTTAGGCAGAGGCGGTGCCATTGGGGAGCCCCACAGAGACTAAGCTCCTCAACTCGTCTGGGTATCCCTGAGCTCCCACCAAGGCCCGGCGCCCTAGTAGTCTGGTCTCCGTCAGCAGACACCCTCGGACAACTTTAAAGGGAGGGATTTATCAGTTTGTCGAATGCTATATTGCATTGCTCAGACTTCACTCTAATAAAAAAAATCCCACTTAGGATCGCTCTGATATATTGTTATTTTTTGTGAATTTTGGAAACAAATGCAAAATATAATAATGAAATGAAGTATTTTTAAACAGAAAAAGTGAGAAAGTTTTAGTCAATAAAAAAACTCAGAATAGAATTGGCCTCCATATTGGCCGGATTGGGGATAAATTTCCGGAAGGGTTCAAATCCAGGACCCCTCAGCTCATCCACATGCACGGTCTGTTAACTTGGCCTATCTCTCTATCTGAAAAAAAAAATAGCCGTAAATTTAAATATCCCAAACCTTAAACATGCATAGAAATTAATGTTATTTTACAGACATCTCGAACTTGTGAACCATTTTGGGCGGGGAAATGGGATTAGAGCAAGCCCCGTCTCTGTATCACATCATTCACACGCAGAGCGCTCCTCACATTTCATACTCTCCCTCCCCCCTCGTTTTGAACATTTTTCACCCGTTCCTTTTATCGGTCGATCCGCTCAAATGACTAAATGGTCACTTTGAATCGTTCGCGTCGGGGGCGTGGGGTGTGGTGCATTAGTGCGGATTGACACCGTTTGCGTCAGTGTATAAGAATAACATCGATTCGAATGACTTGATAATCTCGATAGAAATATAATGTAACGACTTATATTATGAATAGATAATTATTAAGGAGCTGGTAGGCCATTAATAGACTTCAGATTGTCGGAAATAGCACCTCAGACTTAAATTTGAATATAATGTTCTTTTCTTCTTCATTTTATTTTAGAATTTTGAAAAATAAAAACATAACAAACACTTTAATTTCTCATACCATGCCACAGAAATGTTCCTACAACAAAAATATCCACTCACCAACCAGTTGTTTAGGTGAGCAAATTGTTAACAGGCCTAGATACCATTCCTGGAAACATGCACTTTCAGACTCAAGTTTTCAAAGCAGTGTTCAACAGAACATTCCCCTATTCGCCATGTGATAGGCCTACTAATAGAAACTATACCGGTTATATATTATTTCATCTTTTAAAATGAGTCATTAATTACATACTTTTGAATGAGTTCTAATTGAATGACAGACGATGTAGGTCTAACTGACAGACAGTATACTTTAGGTGTGCTGCTCAAAATTGAAAGCTGCAGGAGCAACCAGAAAATCCCTATGAAATTAATAATGGGGGTGGGGCGCAGGGGCAAGGAAAATGATGGGAAGAATATATTTTGACTGAAAGCGTCAGCATCAAGGATTGACAAACAGTCGGGAATTTTGGAGGTGTCCTCTCCCGAAGGTTCCAGGGGTGCTAAAAAAAAAAAAAAAAAATAAAAAAAAAAAACCTGGTGGAGGTTGGGGATGATCAAATAACACATTCTGAAGTAAAATGTGGGTAAAACGTCATAGAACAGCTTAAATACCTAAATTATTTTGTGTTTAAGTGACGGGGAGGACCCTGTCATGAAAATATCACCCGAGGTATTAACAACGAGATTAATAAGTACAACGTACAAATTTAATATAGCTAATGATATTCTATAATCGGTAGGTCAAACTAACGGCGGAGCCACTGTTTCCTATTTTAATTACAGCTATACTTAGCCGACGTGGTTGATATATACAATAATTACATTGGATTGTTAAACGGAAGTAGTAAGTAATTGTTCACTGACAATGAATTGCGTATAATATAAACTTTATCAAATATTTTAATTAATAAATAAACTTTATTGAGGGCGCAATTTGCCCTCGCGACGTCATGCAACTTGAGTAACGACGCGCGACTGTGGAATGCTTTTTTTTTCTGGTATGTTTACGGCGAAACGGATAGAGAAGACGGTGATTTAAAGAGAATGTTTCTTGACGAAATTGAAATGGTAAGCTATAATGATGCTTCGGCATCCGCCTAGAATATTACCTGTTGAGGTGTATGATAGATTAGAATGCAACAGGTTATGTTTGAAGTGAACAAATCGTGACTTAATTGATTGTGTACGAATTGATTTTCTTTTCTCATCGACGACCTTGGTAGCTTGGCTGGGTAAGTGTTCACTTCGGCCCTGTAGCAGCAGTAGACGCCGCCAATCTTCGCGTGATTATGTACGGAATGCCATTACTGAGAATGAGAACCAATAGGAGTGATTGAAAATAAGATAGGTATGGGTTGGACAGTTTTCAGAAGTTGAGCAGCTTTCAACCTCACCATTCTTATGCTGTTAGCATACTGTGTTCTTTCTCAACCTTAAAATTGATGCGATTAAATGCATTTTGATTTTGTAATTTGAAAGTTTTCGGTAAATATATTTGCGTTTCAATTATCAGAATATTGACGGCTGCTTTGGATGGTTGGCGAATATTCAACAGTGAGGTAGAAAATTGTTTTTAATTTTTAACACGTTCGTAACATAGGTCTACATAAAAATTATATAATCGTACATTTAGCCGAATCTGTCAAAGACTGTTGAATATGTCGAATCTTAATTTTAACAATTTAGATTTTTGTAAGTAATGTTGACTGACATTTGTTAAAAATGTAAAAAACCTTTCTTTTTACCCGGTTTTTAAAATGTCGTTTTTAAAATTTATATCTAAGTGTTGAAAATCAAAGAAATTTTCTGATGCTTAATAATTGTATAACCCCAATTATGTATAAAATGAATGTTTCACTATTTTTCCCATTTAACAGTTTTTTTTTGCTTTTCCGTGTAATTTGTAAAGTTCTACCAGAAACCGATTTTATACAGAATACGTATTTACTTAACTTTATTTTTTATTTTATCCCTGCAATTGAGAGTAAATTATTGGCAAATTTGCTCTCAAATTATTATTATTTAAAAAAAAAATTAAAGTACAGTAATTCAACGACCGGTATTTACGAAAGAATTAATTTTTTATTTAAAACCAGATTGTTCAAAACTATATTATAAGGTGTTTGTAAGACACAGTAGGCCCTGAGTCTGTATCTGAATTAACTTTCATGTTGCGCCATGTAGATATTGTTTCAACGATTTTACTCAAATCCGTGGTGTTGATTGTTGACCCTAACCTTAAACTTTAGTCTACTGTAGCTATCTTAATGCACTAGTTGGCATGTTGGAAAAATAATCATTTCCTTCATGTTTTAATTGTTTAAGAATTGGGTTGAATCAGTTTTGCATGTTGACTGAACAATTTTTTATAAGTTGAAAAATTTAGTTGAAAGTAAACCATTCAATTGTGGAGATATCCTACTTGATTTTTTTATTTTTTACTCATTGTTGTGTTCTTGCCTTTTCACTGAAATGGTCATTAAAAACTCCCAGTGCAGCATTTTAACCAAGTTAACTGTTGACTTTTGGCCAGGACCTCAGACATGGATCTTCTAACTACATTAGTTATGTGATTAAAGTACATAAAAACAGAATTATCTCTTAAGTAAAATATAATTCACAATGGCATCCTGTCCGAAAAGTACCATAAATAGTGTGGCACAATTTAGGGAACAAATTGGCCTTGATGGAGCTGAAGTGAATGAGCCAATCATAGGCCCACTATCAAACTGCACAAGAATCCTAGGTAATTTCTTCCCTTGTTATTTATTGGTCGGGCAGTTTTTTATTCGTTTGTATTAACATTGTTTCTCATATTTATGTGATAATTTAATTTGTACACAGTACTGTAGCTTTATTCTTGCCATTATTTTATTTTATTTTTTTTTTTTTCGCTCAGACGCAAGAGTTTTAATTGTAAGCGTTGTATACTTTTTGTACTGGTCATTTATTAATAATTAAAAATAGCTGGTACCATAATTTGCATTCTAGTTAAAACTAAGATATAAGATTTGTGTTTAGCCAGAAACAAAATTTGGAATATTTGCCAAATAGTAGAAATTATTTCAAGGACAATTACTTGTATGTTTAATTGTGCGCTTTATTTCTGGTATTGCAAAAACCTTCCTAGGAAACATGCTGAAATTTGTTGATGTCATGCTCAACTCATGAGAGAATTTCCTCTCGGCTGATCAGTTTGAAAATTTGAATAAAATGGGTGAAAATTCTACAATACAATATTGTCTGTAACTGTGTACATGCTATGATACCCACAATGCTTTGGAAATGTCAAGGTTTAATTTTAACTCTATATAATAAATATGGTACAGGCACTGCTTACTTTACATTCTGCCACAAAAATATTTTAACACGAAAATATGTCGGATTTAGAAACCAAAACTATTGCAATGAATTGATTACCGGTACTTTTTTTAAAAATCTTTATTCAAGTATTAACATATTAACTTTCACATTAAAATTGCTTTTTGGCAATTTTACTTTTTTCCAGTTTGCAAAACATGAAAAAGGACCAAAACAGATACTGTTTATTGTTTCTCCCCTATCTGTGCCAAAAATTGTAGGCTACATTCTGATCAGATTTTTTAAGAGTCAGTTTATAAGACTACCTAGTACAAAACGTATGTTGATACAGTACTAGCCTGTATTACGGTAGTAATTGGTTTGTGATTTTAATTGTCCATTTATTATTGCTTAAAATCGGCTTTGAAAGTTTTAGTGTACTTGTTTCAGTAGATTAAAGATTGTAGTTGGTATACTGTACAGTATTCATTGTTATAAAAAGATGTACAATTTTAAAGTCAGGCTCCGGACGAAAAAAATTGATATGTTGTATGACTGGTTTTTGTAAGGCACAAAATGCATGCTGTAAAACCCATTATTTTCGCGTGCCCTTATAAACAACAATCGTGAAAATTAGCTCACGCAAAATTCTGGATGATGAGTTTTTTCTTCAGAAGCAATGCTACTATCTACAGTACTGTAGGCCTAGCTAGTATAAAACTGATATTCCTTCAATAAAGATTTCAAGGAAATGGTACTTCTTCGTGATTATTTTTTTTAATCATTCAATCACATTTTTAAAGTTAAATACAGTTATAAAAGATTATCGCCATATTCTTATTCTGCAAATATTAAGCTATCCTGGCTAGGCCAGTACATCATGCTTCACATCACACTTCACACAGCCAGACAGAGTAGGCTTAGTATTATTGGTGGTCTTTTTCCCAGCTAAGCCTACAGTACAATATGCCTACGTTACATGGAACAAACATCACAGCATTGTATTCTACAATACGGATATTTCCCATTAGTTGGTATTTAAATCGTGCTGCTTGTGCATGTGCCACACATCTGAACTATTGATTTGAAAAAACTTGGTCAAGCTAGATGGCAGGCTAGAGTTGCTGAAGTAGGCCGGCCTACCTAAGGAAGCTACCGTACTCTAAGATTGCTAAGAAAATTGGGGAAATCCCACGAAAATCAGGAGCTATATATTTAAAATAGGCTAAAAGAAGATACTGGTAGCTTTCTGCATCATGTTAAAAAACGACTGAAAGTCGTAAAATCACAAAAATAAAAGGGTACAAAGAATATTTCAAATTGTAAAATCGTGAAAATATAGGGCCCGAAAAGAAAGGACTGTATAGTATTTGACAAAAAAACTCGGGGAATGGTCAATGGGATACAGATTTTTGAATATTTAAAAACTGGGGGTAAAAAGTTGGTTACGCCCCTTTTCCCCCAGTTTTTAAATATTACAATATCTGTATCTCATTATTTGTCAAATATGCTTTTTGTGTTACAAAACATCAGAAACATCAGTTGTACAATATATCAAAAAATGTTTTTCCTCCAGAGATTGACTTTAATAAGTGATTATCAGCCAATTTAAATTTAAAAAAAAGAGGTACAGTAGAACCTTGATTTTACGTACCCCAGTTATACGAACCCTCGGTTTTACGTACGCCTGTATCGATGATGACGTCATCAAAAACCCCGAAAATATTCAAAACAAACAGCCCTTTTCAAAGCAACCATAAGTAAAAAGACTATAACAATAAACTATACAATAAACAAACCATAATGCAACGTATTTTCATTAAACAGCAACGTTGATTGAGTCTAATGTCGGGTTGTTATCTAAAACCATGTGAACTGAGTGAGATGAACAACTACCGAAAATAATTGCTTTCCTCCTTAGCTCTGTGTGGCAAACCATGGAAAAAACTTGTCTGGTCGAATTTTCTACACGAAGCTGAGTAGACATAGCTTCGTACACGACCGCTAATTGGTTGGCTCGCCCAGTGCATAGCACATGGTTGCTGTTTTACGTACATGAACGCTAATCGGTTGGCTCGCCCAGTGCAGCGCACATGGTTTTAGTTTGCCTCAACAGGCACCCAGACAACACCACAGCTCTGTTGTTTAGAATAGGCATGAAAGGGAACTCCCAAGTTGTACCTTTGTCGTATACTGTAGGTAATCTTACAATATTTTCATGTTCTTTAGTTAAATAAAAGATATAAAGTGATGAATTAATACACTAGACACATGGTTTTATTTGAACACTTTATTATGACATCGTAAAGTGATGAATAAAAACACTAAACACATGGTTTTATTCGTAGGCCTAGTGGCTAGGTCTAGCCTAGGTAACATCTTTCGTTCGTTCATACATACGTTTATTGAGCGTTACGTACGTATTAGGTCAAAGGTTACCACAAATTTAACCCAACCTCTATTTTACGAATCTCCCAATTTACGTACGCCCTCCGGTCACGTACCGTACGTAAAATCGAGGTTCTACTGTATGTTGAAAAATCAGAAGACCCTATATGTACAATATATTTTTTATTTGGCCTAAATTTGTTTTTCTATTCATATTTCTTTTAAACACTTAAAAAATAGGAGGATGTTTTCTATAATAAAATTCAGCTATTGTTATGTCAAATTTGCAATCTAACTGTGGATGAATACCTTACCAGTTCGAAAATCTTAATTAGGAATATTTTTACTTGATTTAATGCTGTGACCTTGTGATCATATATTGGAGTGCATGACGTGCTTATGGCTGTGACTCAATTAAAGAATTTTAAAATGATTAATTAAAAGCCAAAGACAAAAATACCCTTACAATTACAAACAAAAAAGCAGTAAAATATACCAGAAATCTCTGTTAGATTACACTATTAATAATACTGTAAGACGATGTTAAATAAAAATTAATTGTTAGTTTCCTTATTGTTATTGTTAGTTTTTTTATGAGAAAGTCCAAAATTGGATGAGGGCAGGAACATGAAACAAGTAATTTATTTTAATTGGCCTAAGTGATATTTAATATAATCTGACTTATATAAACACTCGGGAGAAATTTGTTTTTATACAAACAGTATATTTCACATTGGAATTGTTTGTTACTTGAGAATACCGGTTTTAAGAAACACTAAGCCCATATTTAATACATGGGAGACAAGCCTACAAAATGTTTAATGTCTCCACCATTACTGTGCAGACTAATCTCTTCAGCACCCCATGTGATGACAAATAGCCTCAAATTTCATTGCTATAAACTGTGTGTACACTTGTTGTGTCTTTTTTGTGATGATAATCAATTTAAGTTTAATTGATTAAACTAATACCTAGTTAGACTTAATACGTGTTTTGTAACTAGATATTACATTGTTGATTTTATTGATACATTATTAGTCATGGGAGCGTTATGACTTATTTTATATATTCTGTGTTGTTTATTATCTATTTTAAAATTATAATGGTTTTTTTTTTTTCCAGTTGCAAATCTCTATGAAAAAAAAAAGCTTGATTTCTTACCAAATGTTAACCTTTTATAAACAGAATCCATGAAAGCAAAAAAAATTCCTTTCAGAAAAACAGGTTTTCATGGTCAGGAAGGATCATATTTGAGACTCACTCATGCATGACTAATATATGCGTATCAACAACTAAACAATGGCAGCACTGTAGACGGTAACACATGTTTGCTACCACATTCTGTGATGAGAACAGTCAATACTCGTCAGGCTAAAAAAAGTTTCTGTTAACAAAGAAACTGTATATTACTAGTTTTTCCTGAGTAAATGCTTAGCAGGCTACAGTCAAAGGCAAGCTACAAGTAGGTTGACTAAATTAAAGCATACATAGCAAAAGTGCGCGTAATGAACTGTCTGGATTCCGAGCTCGTTTTCCATAAAATTGTTATTTTGATGCGAGTCTTGTGGATTGTGCATACCAGAACATGACTTTGAAATCAGTTCAGGGAACAGAATTAAGTTTGATAATTCAAGTGAAAAATGTATTTGGAAAAAAAATGAATATTTAATGAGCTAATGTAAACCACATAATACTGCAATACCAAATTATTGATTATTTGTTGATTGATTGATGGCTGTTATTTAAGACAAGAAAGCTTATTTAATGCAACATGAAATCAACATAAAATATCGGGGAAAAAAAACATGTCAATGACTTCCAAATTATGACGCGATTTACTTTTTTTTTTTGTTTACAGCACATGTATACATTGTATTAACATAATGTTATTACAGATAAAGCACTGAAAACGAAATTCGGCATGTAATCATACGTAATCATAGAATAAATATGATGCAGGCTTATCAATAGTCAAAGATTAAATATGGAATGTCAAAACACACAGTAAATAGTCATGATGACAGAATGTAATTAAGGTAAATGATCTTGAAAATAACCTTAGTATGAAAATAATCTAAACAGTAAATAACTTGAAGACAACACAAATGAGAATGAAGCATATTGAGTGGAATGGACTGCACGTAAGAGTAAACAGCACGTGAGAATAAATAGCATGTGAGAATAAACAGCACATAAGAATGGATGGATAGCACATGGGGGTGGACTAAATAAAATGTGATGATGCACTGCATGTAGGATAGACTGCATGAAAGATTGAATGCACGTGAGTATGAATGCACGTGAGTATGAATGCACGTAAGGAGTGAATGCACGCGAGAAGTGAATGCACATGATGATTTAAGGCACATGATGATTGGGTTGCATGGGAAGATGGGCTGCATGCGAGATACGCTACACATGAGGATCGACTGCATGTGAGGATGGTCAGCATGCGAGGATGAATTGCAGGTGAGGGACTACATGGGAGATTTGAATAGACTGCACATGGGATGGATGGATGAATGATCACCTTGTACGCAAGAATATACGGTAATTGCATGTGAAGATTCGTGTCTGAATGTGATGACAGACTGTTGCCTGTGAGTGCCTGGCGTTAGACCGACTGCAGCATGTTAAAACTGATGCGTCCATGTGAGGACTGACTACTGCGAGTAATGATTGACTGCCGTGCGTGAGGATTGACTGCTGCCCCCCCCCCCTTTTCCACCGAACACAAAATTGGGCCAATTTTTGGTGGTAGTCTTATCCCGGGGGGCTCGCTATTCAATATTTCTTGACGGGTAGGTGCTGCATTTACGGGGGTATTTTGAGGACTTGGTAGCACAAGTGTGGGAATTTATGAAAGAGTTTCAGCATGTGGGTATTTGCGAGGACTTTGTGTGTGGGAAATACCAGGTAAATTTGGTAGTTAAAGTCCCTGCCCCGTCCCGTATGAAAGTCCCATAATTTTTCACACGATGTTAGCAATGATTTTTTGCTAACCTCCGTGCTAAACTACAGTTGCAGGGGCGTACGGTGAAAAATCTAAGGGGGAGGGTCGAAACGAAAGCGCAGGGGGCAAGCTGAACTCGGAGCAATTTAGCGAAGCTTTCAGAATTCGCGGGGTGCGTTATTTGTGAGTGAAGCGAGCATATTTAAAGGGCACTTTCCTTAAAAGGGGGTCGACCGCACCCATCGACCCACCCCCACGGTACACCCCTGAGTTGATACATAGCCATGAACAGAGGGATCCTGAACAAACATAACCGCGGTATTATTCGCCATCGGAATCCCCTTTTTAATCAAATGGCAATATTTTTGCATGTATGTCTAATTCAGAGCCAATTTGATATTTCTTCCTGAGAATATTTGTAAAAGTCATGTCCTGGGCTTTTGCTCAAGAATAGACTGGTGCATAATATCAGGCATGAAATAAATGGTGGGATTTTACCCGAGGTGGTCTTATACCTGAGGAATTACGGTTTTAGAATTACATACCGAGATTGAGATATGATAATAGTGACATTGTACATGAAATTAAATTTTTGACATGATGGAAAATTTCATCTAGATTACAATAACGTGCCTGTAAATTTATTGTAAAATGTGCTATTCTGGTCTTGTATTGTATGCTAAATTTATGTGGTCTGGTAGTCATGAAAACGGATCATACCTGTACAGTACCAGATGACAAATGTCCTAAATTTTTATAGGATGTAAAATATTGTTTACATAGTAGTAGTAGACCATTTATGTTCAATTCTCATACGGATATAGAGTTGTATTTTATTCATAATTTAAAACAGAAACGCAATAAGATTTTAGTATTTCAGTTTGGTGCAAGTACAGTAATGCAACAAGTTAGTTTGGTAATGAAACAAAAGTCAACATAAACAAAACTTAGGAACCTGGAATAATTTCAACATTATTATTATTATACGGAAATTTAAAAAAAAAAAGATTGTGAAACGGGCTGATCCAGAATTTTTGAAACGAGGGACCACCAATTTCATAGCCCTAAATGTAATATACAGTAATTGTACAGATAAACATGTATCCAATAATGAGTAAGATTCGAGTTCAGTATATTCTGTTACAAAATTTAGTAACTAACAAATGTAATTTTTCATCTTTTTCTGTTAAAAAACAAGAAACGTCAGTGGCAAACTCGGGGGTTTGAAAGTGGCGTGATAATGAAGATGAAAAAATATATTTAAATTGTACCAATGAAGGACCCCTTTTACGGTTCTAATTAACACTATTTGACACATTCCTGATTTTAACATCCTACTAGTGTTACACTAGACAGTCTTCCAATTTAAGTGTCAATTGAAGCAAAAGGAGTAAAGAATTGCACTACCGGTAATTAAACTTAAAGGTGCAGTAGCCTTTGATTTGCTAGTAAATTGAACATCAGTGTACAGTTGCCATTGACTTGCTGTTTTTGATACATAGGAAATAATCAATACGTTCTGACCTTTCGACTCGGTTATTTACATATGTTGTTCATCGGCCAACAAGACAAGATTTTTATGAATAAACGCTGAGTTAGTAGCTAATTGTTTTTTTTAAATATTTTAATGAGGTAGTAAGTTGAACAATTATTTATCTGAATCTATTTTTTATTAAAAAATATAAATTAATAATTAATGTACGTGGTGCATGTTGAAATCATATGCGGGATTTTATGTGTTGATTTGGAAATAACACTATGATATACAAATATTGAAGCACCATATGTTTTAAGCTTTGAAACTGTTAGCATGAAAACTGTGCTGCTGAGGCAAAGCAGAGAATACGCCAAACCTGTTTATGGTGGATTAACTCCAGTTCAACAATAGTATCCCTGCCAGGTCAACACTTGACCTTTCAGTATTTATTAATGGCTGACCCTTTTGATACCCAGTGGTAATACTCTCTGTGTTTAGGCAATGAATAACGATAGAATCCACATTCCCAAACATTTTTTTTTCCCACTGACTCCATATTCCGAGTCAGTCCACATTTGGGTGTTTTTATTGAATTAAAAGTGAAAAAGCCCAAAGTTATAAAATCAACACGTGATGGTACAACTACAACTGTAGTTGTAGCAAACTCTCTCAGTACAAAATATTTTTATGGAGTTGATTTTGATATTTGGCTGTGAAAGTCGTTTATGTTACACGTGGGAATATTGATAGTAGGATAGCAAAAATTCAATTTGTGTTGGTGTACAGTAGATGTTTTATGTTTTTTCTGTGTTAAAAAAGAATTTGTGTTTGTTACTTAAAAGTACAATGGGCTTTTGTGACGATACAAATCAAAGAATTACACATCAGCAACTGATATTATGTACCTTAGAAAGTTTTACACTACTAGATATATAGGCCTATATAAATGTTTTTCTTGTTTGTAGATAATGGGGCAGTATGTACTGCATGCAGAAAACGCAAGATTGCAGATCTTATTCGAATGTACTGAATATCTTCTACATATTCATTATAGTTTTTTTATCTTTTTGGGATTGATTTGGGAATAATATTAGATTAGACTAGAATTTGCAGCCAGAAAATATTGCGGTTTTTGTAGGTTTATATAGTACAGTGTCTTGATTGGATGGATACATGATTCCAACAGCTCGTGATTAATCATCCTAGCTCGATCCTTGATGCATTCAACTCGCTTCCAAATATTTGTGTGCCGGAGTGTGGAGAGATGAAATATTTAAGTTAAGCTATTTGTACAGTGTGATTTGAGCACCCGATGCAGAGGCCTAGCCCTACATCATCTGATCACTAAAGCACTAATAGTAGGCAGAACACTAGTAGGTCATCACTAAGGGATGGCGTTCAAAATTGTCTCATCCCATCGCATTTGCTATTTATTTTAAGGCCGTTTCAGTTGTCTACGTTATGGGATACACATTTTACATCTGTCTAGCTGTATATTGATTTTAAGTTTTTGAAAAAAGAATTTAACAATTATTTGGATTTATTAGGTGGTAAACTAATTTTTTTTTTTTTAATATATGGTGCTCACTTGCTGTTTAGTGGTTTCTTAAAAAAATATACAGTATTTCATGGTTAATAGTTGGAATAACTCAATGCGTATATTCGTACCGTATGCATATAATAATGCAAGGAAATAGCTGATTAGGAATTAATAATTTATCAAGGTGGTTGCGCAGTAATCAATAAAATTGGACAGTAGAATAATATCATTACCGTAAGAAATATTGTCAAGAAAATAATGTATATTTATAAAGTTATCAACTTATTTAGCGATTATATTATATACAGTACACCGGTTTGTAAAGAATATCTAATCAAAATAAAATTCCAATTAAAATAACGCATAATGATTAATATAATGATAATAATAGTACTGTTTATTTATGTAATTTATTCACTGATCATATTTAGTGATATGCAGTAACATCTAGTGTAAAAAATTCCGAAACCATAAAAAAAAATCTGAAATTTAAAAAAAACTGTATTAAATATATCCAGTCACATTTTGTTTGTAAATCGCTAATGTATATAAAAGGTCTGCGTTTTTTAGTCACCGTTATTTTATTTATCAATTGTAATATAATTTATAATCATTAAGAGGGGTATATTTTAAAAGAATTAAATTTGTGTGTAGGTCTGCAGTAAGCGTTTAAATGTTTTGTTATAATTCTTCTCACTTAACCATTATATTTTGCATCTTATGTATTCCATGCAAGTGAAATAGTAAGTCACTTTAAAATTAAAATAAAAACTTGACGTTTTTGTTCTCCCTTTTTTATTTATATTCGTTATTAGGATACGCACTTGGTACTATATCATTTGTTCCTGTATACTTTAGATTTGTCTACACTTAGGACAGTTTTAATATCTTTGTATTATTTGCGGATCAACCGTTTTATCAACCAACAATAGGGTGCCTGTACAAACGTAGAATCAAGTTTAAAGAAATGCTTGTAATCCCTGAATAAATTATATCCTTTCATAAACACTCCTTTATATTTAGGGATCACCTGAAAACCAGCACTGCCGTTTAATTCAATGCACAGCGTATAAATTTAAAGACGGAATTTTCTTAGGTTGTGAATCGTGGATCCTATAAGCATTATATATTGAAATTTTTCCAACTATAAAAGAGAACCACTGAGTATTATTACAAACTAAATTAAAGTTTACCGTAAACATAAAACTTAACAATATATGGAGAAAGTTGCCTATATTAGTACTTGCAGGTGTCTGCTTATATATGAGAATTTTTAAGTATTATCGCATTGTGCACGATTGACATTTATCACGAAAACCTTTTTTCCGCTTTATAAAATGAATTTTTGTTTATTTTCCGAGTGCATTTTGATGAGGATCATAAATACGTTACTAATATTACAAATACTTGTCGATTAAAAAAATGGCGTTGCAATTCGAATATTTGGCTTTTTGTCAAGAGGAAAGAATCTTATTTTTGAAAAAAGAACAATTTTGTTTCCGTGGTAAATTCTACAGTTTTTATGCTTTACGGATTCCATGGACCGGAGCGCTATCATTTTCACTCCCCTCGTCCCAAAGTGGTAGACTCTGTTCACTGAGCTGTGAGAGCCCACCAAACAGTCTGTAATTTGATATGCATGGCTGAGCTGCTTATGCGCCAGTGGATTCTTGGCTGTGATTGGCTGATCTTCAATAGGTTCATTGTGTGAGGCATTCACGAGGCGTGTTGTTGACTTGATAAAGGTTATTTTCAGTGCCAAACCAGACGTAGTGCACAACAAGCCCAGCCACATTTCCTCCCTTTGCTCTTTGAAGCAGATTTTGGCCATTTTGAAGCCTGTGTATATCTCCGTCATTTTGACTTCGCAACAGTTTGTAAGCCTGAACCGATGTCGTGTTGAGGTAATATTTGCCATGCCTTATGTCACTTCTCATGCTAACGTATTAATTAATATCATGTGCACTACTATTTACGTATCGTATAGAGCTGATAATCATTATATTTTGCGCATTGCATTAGAAAACCGTTTTTTTTAAAGTGAATTACGTAACAATATTTAGGATAGGTTTGCGCCGTATTTTAAACAGGTCTGTTATTTTTACCAAGTGTTACATTGTCATATGTGCTTTTGTAAATGACTCACCAGATTTTTCAGAAGAAATTGAGTCGTAGATTGATAAGATATGTGTGTGTAAGAGGTGAATGTATTAATGAAGCAAAATTTGTTAAGTGGCATCTTATGTACTCCTTGAAAAATTAGTGAATCACTTGCATTACATATGGTAGACCTAATTAAGCATTGATGCCGGAAGTTTTTCCATTTCTAAGGCTTTATTTTTTCATGTCACCGTGTAATATGCCTGTTATTTGTTTAGGAGATGAGTAACAATTTTAATGGTTGTAAATGAAAACAATTTTGGAGCTAAAGCTTTTCCTCAATAAACAGCTCAGTACAAGAACTGATGTCTTCAGTTTCTTAGCATGCGACCCACCTTTGATCAAGCTTGGTTTTTTGCCCGCTTTGAAGCATTTCGTAGCTAATTTCCTAATACTAGGTATATGTTGTGGAAGCTTTGCTGTTTCCTTGCTCAGTGCTATTTCAAGGATTTCTAAACCAAGGATTAAATGTTTATTGTGCATTGATATTTAAAAAAAAGTTATCTGAAGATGATTATCGTATTGTCAACACTGTAGGTCTCAGAGCTCAAACATGTTAATTGGGGTGTAAACAATAGTCTGTTGTTTTGGGATTTTTTTTCACATGGTGACTCTTTGATTCTAATGCCAATACGTTCGAATTTTATTAGCATTGTATTGGTAGGTATCATGGAGTGTTTGGTTGGTCTCAGCATTGGTTTGGGCATTTTGAAATGTGTGGTTGTCTGCAGTTTCTTAACCAAATGCAATTTGAACATGTAACAAGAGATTTTCGTAGAAGTAGAATCCTCAGGAAGAGATTATATTCAAGGGACCACATTTGAAAAAATTCTAAAAAAACAATTCTGGTATTACAGATGGGAATGATGAGGGACCACCTTGGAAATTTTGGGCATCGCATTTTTTAATCCACAAAAATTAGCTGCCTAAAATTTATCGCTTCGTATGTTATTTACACAGTTAACGTATTGCTAAAATTGGATTTGGATTTATATTAAATTTACAAGCGTTTTTTGTTGTAAGAATATTTCACAATTCCTGTTTTTTTTTAACCAAGTGAATGCGTTTTCTCGTTTCTTACAGTTATGCTTTACAACATATTGAATTTATGGTGTGTATGTGGACTTGGGGAATTTAGCGTATACAAGCATATGCAGATTTCTTGGTTAATAAAAAAGATAATTAATGGTGCTATGTTCTTATTAACAGTGACGATTATATCATTGATTCAACGGGTGGTGTACGATTGGTTTCACTTAGGGGTAATTATTTGCGGACAGTGTTAAGGAAATGTGTGAAATCAGTTTTCTATAGAAACGTTAAAACCCTGGAAAGAATAGATTAGTAAAAATTAGCTGATTTGCCAACCAGTTTCAACTGACAGAACAATTAGTGTGAAAGATACGCTGGTAATTCTTGTTACTGCAATAGGGCAGCTGTTAAGGGGTGATTTTCTTCCACATATTTTTTGCTCAAAAATATTTAAATATCAACCAGTCTTCTTATAAACACTAAATTTTCTATGCTAATTTTCTGTTTTTGTTTAGCCATTACCGTATAATTAATTCAGGGTAAATTAGAATATGTTTTTTACATCGGGGAAAATATTAATATTATTGTAAACTCTTTTAATTAATATGAGCATTTCAACTAAAATTTCTTATAAATTGATTAGTGAATATTTTTCCATGCGTACAAAATTTTTGCTGATACCATATTATAATTAATTCAGTTTCCAGTGATGCGCATATTACTCGCCAATGATGAAGATTTTGGTGATGAATATTTACAGTGAATGTACATCATTAAACTTATTGTTGCTGTTTAGTCTACTTTGGCCCCATTCGTTATCATTCATATGGCCTCCAAAGGCCTGCTTCATTATTTTAATGAAATACCGTTTCAATCCATTCTGAACTCAATAAGTTTTTTTCTTTACTAGAGTTTGCATCTAGTGGTTTGTTGATTTGTTCCTTCCTACTCTGCTTAGGACTAATCAACAACAGCGTAATCACATGCTTCGGTATTTCTAGAAAGTTGTAAATAAGGTGGGTAAATTTTCACGACAAGAACATTTGTTGTAATCTTGCAAAGTTCCACAAGTAAATTGATATTTAATAATAATAATAAATATTTAATATATTAGATTCTGGTTTTTCTCCCAGTTTATATTTTATTTTGTAACTGAATAGCTGTCTTGTCTACATTTGCATTCACGTGTGAAGAATTTGGAAAGCATCCTCCTTTTTTTTAACGTATTGATAAATAATTTGAGAATTAATGGTTGACTGGGTTTTATCCCTCAGAGGAGGTGTTTTGTCGTGCCACGTCAAACAACGGACATAGTTTCCTATAGAACGAGCAATTGAATGCATGGCATCAAATTCTGATCTACTTTAAACTAAAGGTTAAATCCTTCTACTTTAGTTTCATAACGGAGAATAAAATGACAAAGGAATTACAGTCTACACAGTGTGTAGTTCTGGCAAAGATTGTTATTTGCCGTTTAGGGGCAACTGAATAAGTATAAGTAGTAGTTTAGAACGTTTTCATAAAAAAAAAATGTAATACGCATTAACAACAGTTAAAGAATTACTGAAATAGTAGAACTACTCTATTTAAAACATTTCGTTAGAATTATACTGTACATAGAAAAAGTAAAGTACGGTAAACAACACATTTTAACCAGTATTGTTTCAAAACAAGTTTAATATTCATTTAAAGACGGTGCTATTGAAAAAAATTGGCAGAATTTCTTGTATTAAGAGGGTACAGTTCAATAATTATGCAATACCGTGAAAGAAATAATGGTATAAAAACTAACTGGAATTGTGCACAAAAGTAATTCTAGTAATTCTATTTTAGTAATTAGTGCTAAAATTGATTTTTCATTTTCTTACAGTATTTAAAATGATAAAAATTATCTATAATCATAGATCTGTACATTGTTTAATTGATATAATATATAAATCATCAAAGGTACATACAGTGTTTAATAAGGACATGATGGAACATCGTAGGCTACTCTGTCTACAGGGTAGCCTACGATGTTCCATCATGTCCTTATTAAACACTGTATA